>NW_009954411.1:423022-434376 GCF_000747805.2 Chaetura pelagica | reverse complement strand
TGACAGAGCCCTGGGACAGGCTGCCCAGAGAGGCTGTGGAATCTCCTTCTCTGGAGACTTTCCAGACCTGTCTGGGTGCCTTTCTGAGTGACCTGCCCTTGTTTGGGGGGATTTTTTGATCCTGCTCTGGCAGGGGGGGCTGGACTCCATGGTCTTGGGTCGTTCTTTCCAATCCCTAATATTCTGTGATTCTGTGATTCAGCTTTTGCCCCATTCAAGTCCTGTGCACTTATGTAAGTAACTCCAATAAATCAATGTGTTTCCCATCACCCCTTGTACACTGCATTTTTGGCCAGGTTTTTCACCTGGAAATCTTCAGGGAGACCTCCAGTAGAGGGGTTCCTCCTCCTTCTGGGGTGGCAGAGCCAGTCCATGAGTCACCTGCAGAGGAGACTAGATTTGAAATGATTTGTGGCTCACTGATTTTTCCCAATCACTCACAAATCATCCCTCTTTCCTTTAGGTCAATAATCCTTTTAAGCCCTGATGGTTGTTCAGGGAGCAATTGGAGATGAAGTTCATTTCCCATCATCAGCTCTGGCGTTTTGTGAAAATTTCTGCTTTCACTGAAAAAGTACAGAGACCTGGGCTTGACCCTGGCAGGCAGTGTTTAGCTCAGAGGAACCAAAAGATTAACCTCACCCCCCTTTAATGACTCTGGGATTGTGTGCCTGGTAATTAAGCCCTGTCCTTCTGCTGCCTCCGCAGCCCTGTCGCAGCCACTGGCACTGGCGTGAGCAGGAGCTTCTCTGCTCATCCCTTTGATGTGTTTTAGCTGCTGCAGGAAAGCTGGGTGTGAGTCAGAGGGGCCACCTCCACGTTCCTTCATTACACCACAGCCCTTATCAATAATTCATTCCCCTACTCCCATCCAAGGCACGGGCGAGTCTATTTGTAACTCAATAGTGTCCCAGTCAATAAGCACCCCTGGTTATATATTATTCTCCTTGCAAGGATGTACAAGCCTGTAACTACAGAAGGGAAACTTGGGAAGGAGGCAAGACAGGCTTAGCTGAAAAAATTCCTCCTCCCCAGGCAGCACGATGGGCTGAGTGTGCCACAAGTGGGTGCAGGAGAAAACCTCATCTGCTGCTGTGCCCTTGGACCAGGCAGCCAGAAACAGGCATCCCCAGGTGAAGGGATGTCAAGCATGGACCTCCCCAGGCATCCGTGTGTCACAGCCCTTTGTTGGCAGTGAAACCCAAAAGCTTTCAGTAAGCTAAATATTTTACTGCTCAGATAACACTCTGTATGTAATCAGTGAAGAGCAGGGGTGGGCAAATCCCCAGCACTACCCCTGCACCACCCAGGAGCAGGCACAGGGAACATGGAACTCACTGTATGACAAATTCCAGTGACACTGAGTTCAGCTGCTCATATAAATAAGGGCTGAAAGACCCTACACATGAGCAATTTAAATATGCTAAGAAGCAAGTAGAAGGGTAGATAAACATAATTAAGTGCCACTGTTGTGATCCATTTGACATGCAGAGAATAAGAAACCAAAGTTATTTTTTAATAAAAATATAATTCCTTCTGGCTTTGATTTTGCTACCTTCAAAACCTTGGGACAAATACTTCTGGCACTAAATTAAGCTACAAAGTCTTTCATTAAGCACCACCCATGGGAATGTGGAGATGTTCTCGGAGAGTGGAAGGGAGAAGCTTTGTTCTGGGGATGCAATAGAGACAGTAATGAAAACATAGAGAAATAAACCCAAGAAATGTCATCCATAAAACCACAAAGACACTCTCAGTGGGTCCGAAAAGCAGTCACAGACAGAGCATCACAAAACAAACCTGGTGTTACAACATTATGATGCAAAGACATTGTCTTCATTAAGTGAAATACATCTGCAGGTAAGGGAAGAAGAGGAGGTTGTAAAAAATGAAACCCACTGCAGCAGCAGCAGCAGCAGCCACGAAGATTTTGGTGAAAAAAATCAAGCCTAACTTGGCAGAAGGTCTCAACAACTGCTCCAACCACTAGAAAACAGTGCTCAAGGGCTCACGTATTCACTGAAGTTTTCCAGGAAATTTCCCCAAATATCTGAAATATGCAAGAGAAAACACCAGCTGTAAGACAGATGAAAAGGAGGGGGGGAAAGTGCAGTGGCTACAGCAGGAGATAGAGCACCTGGCTGTCAGTGACCTGCTTAGGGACTGGATTCAAGCACTGAGTGGGTAGGTTAGGTCATGGTTGGTGGATTTAGGTTATGGTTGGACTTGATGATCTTCTAGGTCCTTTCCAACCAGGATGATTCTGTGATACACATCTGGTCTCCATGATGAGAATAATCCCCCTGGAAATGCCACAGGGCTGGTGGAGTGTGGAATATCCACATCCATCCTGCTTCATGAGGACAGAACCCTGGGGATCCTGCTGTCTGGGTTTTCCTTGGAAAATTCTCAAAGCTTGGCAGAAAATCAAGGAAGTTGTGTTTGGTTTTTTTTCATTCTTCTGTCAGAGAAGGAGAAAGAGAGTTTTGTTGCATGCCTTTCTGCAGACAGACTGAGTGGCACTTCTGAAAAGGTCCCTGTGTAATGAACCTAAGCACACACCAGAGGGAGGTTATTGTTTCATCAAAACCCTGGACTTGGGTGTCATTTGATTTTCCTGCTGGTGGTGGGACTCACCCCATTGCAGGACACTTCCCAGCTAATGGAAGCTAGTTTTCCTATTACAGGTAACAAAGAAACCTTTAATTTCAGTGTGACTCCAGGGGAAGGCTTTGGTGTTGCTCTCAGTATTAGACTCTGCAGCCATTAGAAGCCCAGTGGAGTAGTTCTGACAAAGCACATTATGGAGAAAGCAGATATAGCACGAGCAGAACTGAGGTTGACAGGGCAATTTTCACTCCTTTTCTTGTAATGCTCCTTTCTAATTATAGTCCCTGCTCTCTGTGTGTTTTTCTTCTCGATACTCAGAACTAGGAGCAGCTCCAGAAGAGGAGATGGAGTCATTTCTTTTTACTGTCTGGAATATTTTGTTTCTGAAGATTAATAACAGCCTGGTAGTCTCTGGTCTGTGCTGCCACCAGGTCCACTGGCATCTTATGGACTCTCAAAGTTTTGTCTTAGGCCACATTTCACACCATGAAGACAGTTGCTACAGGTTTCTCCTGCTCATGCCTTCAGGCACTGTAACTAGACAGAGACCACCCCAAAGGGTCTGGTCTTCCCTGTGCTTTAAAGAAGAAGAGTTAATGGAACTTCTAAATGTAGCTGGGGCTTGGGTTTGGGGTTTTTTTACATAGTTATTGGAGTGTTTTCAGCTATACTTGAGAGAGCTGCAGCACATAAGGCCAAAGAGGTTCTTGTTTGACACTAAAAACAGACAACTTGGGTGGGCCAAGAAGCAGAGCTGGTCAACAGACACTCCTGACCTAAGCAACTGGCCAAACCCACCCCAGCAGGGCCCAGGGCTGGGAACTGTTAGGTCTGTGAATGAAAGTGCTTTGCAATAATGCTCCACACCTTCCTCCTCCTCTCCTCCTCCCATCCAGGAAGGCCACAAAAAGTAAGCAAAAGTACTGGCAAACAGCACAATTCCACATCAGCTGAATCCACGTTCAGGGCTGAAGGCTGTTGCTTCCTAAGGGCTTGTTATTTTACAAGGCATCATAAGCATTTGTACATAATTGATGTGGAAATAGGAGAAAGCTGAGATCCTCAGGGGATGTGAAAAGGAACTATTGAGATCATGGTGACTTCTGAGACCCAGTAACCACAGGACACCAAGGTCTGGTGGCAAAGGGCTCACAGGGCCAACATTCTTTTCACGGCTCCTTATTGAAAGCTCCTTTTGCAACCTGCCCACAGACATTCCTGGATCCATGATTTCTGTCATAGCTTGTTCAGAGCAGCTAATTTTAAGCTGTACTGATCAGTCCCCAGGGAGAGTTCCTGAGTCTAACCTACTTGTGATGTACATACAGCATGGTAGTGCTGGAAGAGGGCTCAGGAGTCACTGGGGCTTGGTGTAGAGGAAAGACCAGTGATATAAATGCATTGCAGAGTGTGCCCAGCTCCTGGGAATGGAGATTCATATTTTCTAGGTAGAAAAGGAAACTATAGATGGGAAAGATTTTTTTTTCAGAAAGTGTGTCAGACTGTCTCTGTGGGATTGGTCTTTCCTCACTAGAAGGGTTGTGGGGAAGCTCCATCTAGAGGAGCTGGAGGTCAAGCAGCATGAGGTGGGATAAAGATGGATGTGACCCACCTGGCTCTGGAAATGAGACCTGTTTCTCCTGTAGGTGGTCAAGATGGGCAGGAGGGTCTGAGGAGGTCAGAGCCTTGATCAAATCTTCCCTTCAGGCAGACTGTCTAAGCTGAGCCTTGTACCTTCTTACCCAACACCAGAGCCACCATCTCTAGAGCAGTGACACACAGCAAATGCCTCCAAAAGAACGTGTCACCTGGGAATCACTCTGTCCCACACTGGGGTCATCTGAGCTGGACTCTGGGCTGGGGAGGAAAACAAGCACCTACTTCTGATACATGGAAGGAGACCTGGTGCAGACTTTTAGACAGTCCAGCAAGGACTCCCAGGTGAGTCATCCCAATGGATGGTGCAGGTGGTGGGAAAAGGGAGCTCTTAGCATCAAAATAGGACTGTCAACAAGCCAAGAACCACTTGAAGCCATTCAGATCAGGCCCAGTGTACAGTTTCAGGTGGCCTTCCATGGAGCATTTACTAAAAGGTAACTGAATTTGCTGGGGATGTTCTTGTTGATGCAACCCTGACACTGGTTCTGCTCCTGGAGAAGCTACTCTGTCCCTAGGGCTGAACCCCCCCACACCCAGCAGCATTCACAGCTCTTCTGCATCATGGTGCACATCATCAAGTACAGGAAATAAAAAATTAACAGCCTTAACTTGTGTCTGCAGCATTCTGCATGATGCACAGGCTGCTCTGGGTCCACCTGCCCTCACTTGCCTGATAAATATTAGGAAAAAAAGCCAAACATCTCATCCAAGAAATATGAAACGATAACTCTGTTTCCACTTTGCAGGCTTCAAAACAGACTTCATTGCTGTGCTCATCACATCTGCCACCTTATTTTTGCATCAACCTTAGCATGATTGTTGAACAAATATCAGAAAAAATCCTATTCTCTTCTTGAAAGTAGGATATGTATAGGCAAAAATTGTTGTTTTGTTACAAGAGAGCAAGCTGGAATAAAAAAGACTGTAAAAATCTAAAAATAGTCCATTTTGATAGTGTTAAAAATTCCTTTCACAATTATTTTTTAAAAAAATAAATATATTTATAACAGAAAGCTTTTCTTTGCAAGACTTCAGTAGCCTCTGCTAGAAAAGAAAGAAAAATTTGGGGTTAGCTCGTGCTTCTTTTTGCAGACTTGGACAGGATATTCCAACAGGACCAAGTTCAGCTGAGTTCCCAGCACAGGGGAGATGAAGATCCACCACCTAAGTCAGAGTGCTGCTTTTTGAGGTGTTGAAGAAGTTAATCTTTGGAGACTGACGTTCATACCTAGGATCAAGTAACTGATTTGGCATCAGTACCCAGGGCTTGATAAGGTGGGGGATGCCTAATCATATTCCTCCAATAAAGAAAGGCAGAGGAATGAACTTGGGATCTCTTGTTTGACCAGCAGTTCCTGCTGGCACCAAGCAAGCTGGCTTTGAAACTTGGAACTCTGCTGAAATTAGATGCCCCTGCAATTAACAGAGATTTAGCAATCGAAAGGAAAACAAGAATGGAGACAGAGGGGCAGGAGAACCTCTCTGACCTACTAACCATCCCCTTTCTAACCCACCCCAGATCCCATTGGCCTTCTTGGCCACCAGGGCACATGGCTGGTCATGCTCATCCCCCTGCCCACCAGGACCCCCAGGCCCCTTTCTCCTGCCCTGCCCTCCAGCAGCTCAGCCCCAACCTGTGCTGGTCCCTGGGCTTGTTCTTCCCCAGATGCAAAACTCAGCACTTGCCCTTGTTGAACTTCAGCAGGTTTCTCCCCACCCAACTCTCCAGCCTGTCTAGGTCTCTAGGTGTCTTGTCAGCAGAGTTGAGCTAAATGAAGGCTCCTTTTTGCCCTGTTGGATCAGCCAGGAATGATCTGAGCTGGATTGAAAGGCTGGTTGCCTTGACCAGCTGGTTGTTCCTCCAGCAGGCAGCAGCAGCACAACTGTGTGTTCTGCTCTCTTTTCATGGTGCTTTTGTAGGTCTGTTTCCCCAGCTCCACAGAAGCTGGTTCATGGTATTATTAAACATCCAGCAAGAGTGTGTCAACTTCGGGAAAGGGGGCAGGAGAATCAGGAAGAATTTAAGGATATTTAGATATAAGATAGATATATTTAAGGATATAAGGATATTTAAGGTCATATAGAAAGGGAATTAGAGATGGGAGGGCTCAGAACTTAATCTGGCCATTAAGCAAAAAAGTGTTTTTATAAATATGTTAATGACAAAAAGGGGGGTCAGGGAAAATCTCCATTCCTTATGGGATGAGGGGGGAACAGAGTTACAAAAGGCAAAGAAAAAGCTGAGGCACTGAACACCTTTTTGCCTCAGTCTTTAATAGAAAGACAGGGTACCCTCGGGGCAGCTGGGCTCCTGAGCTGGCAGGCAGGGCTGTGGAGCAGAACACCCCTCCTGTAATCCAGGAGGAAGTAATTAGTGACCTCCTGTGCCACTTAGATCCCAGCAAGTCCATGGCTCTGGATGGGATTCATCCCAGGGTGCCAAGGGAGCTGATGAAAGAGCTGGCCAAGCTGCTCTCCATCATTTATCACTGGTCCTGGCTGACCAGGGAGGTCCCAGGTCACTGTGAGCCCATCCACAGGAAGGGCCAGAAGGGGTTCTGGGGACCTACAGGGCCTGTCAGCCTGACCTTGCTGCTTGGCAAGGTTATGGAGCAGATCATCCTGATGCCATCAAGCAGCAGGTATAAGACAACCAGGGGATCAGGTTTAGGAAAGGAAGGTCCTGCCTGACCAATCTGATCTCCTTCTATGACTTGGTGACCTGCCCAGTGGATGAGGGGAAGGCTGTGGTTGTGGTCGACCTCAGCTTCAGCAAAGCCTTTGACACAGTCTCCACAGCATCCCCCTGGCATGGCAGCCCATGGCTTGGGCAGGTGCACCCTGGGCTGGGCCCAAAACTGGTTGGATGAGCAGGCCCAGAGAGTGATGGTGAATGGAGCTGCACCCAGCTGGTGTTTGGTGACCAGTGGTGCCCCCAGGGTCAGTACTGGGACCAGTCCTGTTCAACATCTTTATTGACAACCTGGATGTGGGGACTGAGCCCACCCTAAGTTCTCAGATGACATCAAGCTGGGGGGATGTTGGTCTGCAGGAGGGTGGGAAGAAGCTGCAGAGGGACCTGGACAGGCTGGGTCGATGGACCAAGACCAGTGGCATGAAATTCAACAAGAGCAAGTGCAGGGTCCTGCATTTGGCCACAATCACCCCCCGCAGGGTCTACAGGCTGGAGAGCAGCCCAGCAGGGGGAACTGGGAGCACTGGGTGACAACTGGTTGGCCATGAGCCAGCAGGGTGCCCAGGTGGGGCATCCCAAGGGCATCCTGGCTTGTGCCAGGAATGGTGTGGGCAGCAGGAGCAGGGAGGGGATTCTCCCCATGCTCAGCACTGGGGAGGTCTCAGCTCCAGTCCTGGGGCAGCTCTGGGCCCCTCACTGCAAGAAGGAGCTGGAGGTGCTGGGGCAGGTCCAGGGGAGACAACGGGGCTGGGGAAGGGACTGGAGGGAAAGTCTGACAGGGATGGGCTGAGGGAGCTGGGGGTGTTCAGCCTGGAGAAGAGGAGACTCAGGGGGGACCTTCTCACTCTCTACAACCACCTGAGGGGAGGTTGGGGTCAGGTGGGGTCTGGGCTCTTCTCCCAGGAAACCAGTGACAGGATGAGAGGGCCTGGCCTGAAGAAAGACAAGAACCACTTCAGTTACTCAGGAAGTTCTATTGCTACCAAACTCTGCCAGGCAGTTTTCTGGGTTAGAGAGGCTTCTGAGGTTATAGAAACTGCATCATGTATCTGCTTCTTTAGGCATCTACATCCTTTTGAAATGCTCCAACAGATGGAGGATGAAGCCCTGAATCCGTTGGCCCCGAGACAGGTAATTTCACAGGGCTCCTGTGGAAATGTGCAACTCGTGTTATTTGTAATAAAAAGCCTTGGGATATTCAAGGTCTTGGTCAACCCCTCCCTTGACTTTTTATGAGAAAATTGACAGAAAAAGACCAAATTCTATTATTTCCTGCATCAGAATGATGCGCGTTCTGTGTTGAATGTAGTGGATAAAAGTGCCCTCATTCAAGGGTAAATTTATTTCCTGACTAGCATCTGGCCACAGACTAATCTCCCCTGCAATTTGCCAGTTGCTGGCATGAGTGAGAAAGAGAATTATTGAGCTCTTCACCTGCTTGTGTCCAATTAGGCAAAGAAAAGTTGCTGAAGGCAAAAGCAACACACTAATGAAAGATGCAAATGCCTTCCCCTCCACTGGCTCTGCCTTGCCAAAGCTGGGAAGACATGTTGGCACTCAGATGAGTGGTAGATAACCACTGAGGTGACCTAAGGTCACTCACTCCAGGACTTTATTTCCCTCAGCAAACACCTGAAGTACAAAAAGTAGAGCAAGTGGAGACCATAGGCACCTGTGATACCCTCCCTGCTTCTGGCAACCAGCATCTGGGGAGAACAGAACAGAACCATTTCAGTTAGAAAGAGCCTACAGCCATCATCTATTCCAACTGCTTGGCCAATTCAGGGCTGACCAAGGTGGTGTTTAGGGCACTGTCCAAATGCCTCCTGAACACTGACAGCCATGGGGCACCGACCACCACTCTAAGAAGCCTGTTCCAGTGTTTGACCAACCTCTCAGTAAGTAAATGCTTCCCAATGGCCCATCCTGTGGAGCAGCTTTGAGCCATTCCCATGTGTCCTACCACTGGAAAGTGGGCAGAAGAGCTCAGCACCTCCTTCTCCACATTCCTCTCCTCAGGAAGCCCTAGAGAGCAATGAGGTCACCCCTCAGCCTTCTCTTCTCCAAACTAGAAAAACCCAAAGTCTTTAGCCACTCCTCAAAAGATATTCCTTCCAGCCTTGTCACCACCTTTATTGTTCTCTTCAGGCTGCATTCAAGGACTTTGACATGCTGAAATTGTGGGGTCCAGACCTGCACACAGTGTTCAAGGTGAGGCCAGAACAACGCTGAGTACAGCAGGATAGTCATCTCTTTTGACCAGCTGGTTATCCTGCGTTTGATGTCCCTCAAGATATGGTTTGTCCTCTATCTAGATCTCTCTGCAAGGCCTCCTGTCCCTCAAGAGACCCAACAGCACTTCTCAGTTTGGAATCATCAGTAAACTTGCTACTGGTGAATTCAACTCTTAAATCCAGATGATTGTTAAATATATTGTTTAGCTCTGGCCCTAGGATTGAACGCTGGTGACCAGTGTTCAGGCAGATGTAGCCCCATTCACTACAACCCTTTAAGTCCTGCTGTTCAGCCAGTTATTCACCATCCCACATCTGGAACAACTTGTCCAGAAGGATTTTGTGTGGGACTGTATCAAAAACCTTCCTAAAATCCAGAACAACTACGTCCATGTCCTTCCCTTCATGTACTGGGTGAGGGACCTTATCATCGAAAGATATCATAGTATTACAGAAACACAGACTGGATTGGTCAGAAAGGACCTTAAAAATCACCCAGTCCCACCACCCTGCATGGGCAGGGACACCTCCCACCAGCCCAGGTTGCTCCAAGCCCCGTCCAACCTGCCCTTCAACACTGCCAGGGATGGGGCAGCCACAGCTTCCCTGGGCAACCTGGGCCAGGCTCTCACCACCCTCACAGCACAGAATTTCTCCCTCCCATCTCAGCTCCAGCTCCCTCTGCCAGCTGGAAACTCTTCGCCCTGCTCCCATCCCTCCCTGCCCTTGTCCCAAGCCCCTCCCCAGCTTTCCTGGAGCCCCTTCAGGCACTGGAAGCTGCTCTAAGGTCTCCCTGGAGCCTTCTCTTCTCCAGGCTCAACACCCCAGCTCTCCCAGCCTGGCTCCAGAGCAGAGCTGCTCCAGCCCTCCCAGCATCTCCGGGCCCTCCTCAGGACTCTCCAACAGCTCCGTGTCCTCCCTGTGTTGGGGACCCCAGAGATGGACCCAGCCCTGCAGGGGGTCTCACCAGAGTGGACCAGTGGGGTGAATCCCCTCACTCACCATGCTGGTCACACTGATGGAGGTGCAGCCCAAGATACAGTTAGAAAAACATCAGATTAGTTAAACAGGACTTTCCTTTAGTGAATCCATGCTGGCCTGATGATTGCTTGATGATTTTCTGAACCAGAAGTTGCATTAGACATCACTTCTTCAAGAAAATTTGAGACTTAAAGTCATTCCATGGATGTATTGAAAAGAAAGAAACCTCTTACCTTCATGTTACACACAATACAAAGACAAGGGGGACAAGTGCAAATTGACCCCTTATAACTGAGCAGAGGTGGAACTGGTGTGGCTGGAGAGCTGGATGGGGAGAGAAATGGGAATGAGAAAAGTCTTCTCCATTTTTTCTCTTCATGCAGGAGCTTCTCTGTCACTCCTAGCCAGGCAGAGCCATTCCCACTGGCTCCACTCTGACCCACTCAGATCCACAGACCCATTATCCCTGCCCACTCATGGACAGGCAGGTCCTGGATCCCCGGGCATAGACTTGGAGCACCTTGAAATACAAGAAACAAGTGCTCAGATGCTCAAACAAATGCTCCTCCACGTGTGACCTTGATGTCCTTCAGTGTCCAGTTGTCCACACGTTCATCAGCAATTTTTCCCCTCAAGGAAAGACCCCATGAAAGAAAGAGACTGAGGCTCAGGAAGCAAACACAGCTGAAGCTCAGTGGTGCAGGTATATTGCTAGTGTGAGTGTTTTATAACTTCCTTCTGAGCCTTGCTCCCTATAATCAGATTATGAAACCTTAGAATCAAGTTAATGCAAACAAACAGATCATGCAGAAAGCAATAAAAATAAAATATCATAATAAAAAAGCTAAATAGAGAACATATTCAGTAAACAGAATGCTGTAAACAAACTAATGTGTGTCTCTACGACGACGTTCGACGAGATATGTAAGAGCCCCAAGAGATGGCAGGAAAACAGCTGCTCTCCTTGTGAGAGGTGAAGAGTGAGAGGAGGGACCTGACTGCAGAGCAGCTCCTGTGGCTCCAGGGTCACAGCAGGGACAGCTCTGCCCACGGAGCAGGCAGGTGGTTCCTCCTGGTGCCTGCACTCCAGGTGTGCTCAGGCTCCTCTTCCGGGGAGGAGGAAAACAGAGCTCACCAACTGCTCCTCTGCAGACACAGCGTGAGGTGTGCTCAGC
>NW_009954411.1:411274-422962 GCF_000747805.2 Chaetura pelagica | reverse complement strand
GCAGGAACAGGAGAGAACCTGACATTGCTCCATCTCTTACAGGATTTCTGAGCTTGCTCTTCTCCATGAGCCACGTGGATGAGCCACACAGCTCAGTGAGGCACCAGTCTTGGTCTCTGAAGCTCTGGGGATAACACTGATCACCAGCCTGAGCCAGGACACTATCAGAGCTAAGTGGGCAAAGCATGAATTGCAGCATCACGGACAAGAACTGTGGGTTTTAACAATCTTTGCTGCTCAGAGAGAAGAATCTCTTCCCATTAGTCATGCTCCAGCTCCTAGGGGTTGCCTCCCTTCCTTTGCTCTCATTTTAAGGACCTCCCAGAGCAACAACAGCTCAGACAGGGCATGGCATCCTGATAAGCATCAGCTAGAGAAGGGCCTGATGGCACAGACCAGGCCAATACATTCACCTGAAAATCTGGTCTGTGTAGATCCACTGGAGTTCCAGGCAGTTTCCTATTTCACTGATGGAATGGCTGGAGAGCAGCCCTGAGGAGAGGACTTGGGGGTGGCAGCAGATGAGAAGCTCAACGTGAGCAGCCAGTGTGTGCTGAAGCTCAGAGGGCCAACAGATCCTGGGCTGCACCAGAAGAAGTGTGGCCAGGGAGGGCATTCTGCCCCTCTGCTCTCCTCTGTTGAGCCTCTTGACACCACTGAAGCCCAAGCAGTCCATGCTGCCCCAGCACACTCACTGACCTATGACTATTTCCACTTCCCACAAAGCATTGATCTAGGAAAAGCCAAGCACAAAGGCAGCAGATGAGGTCCCTCAGCCTTCCTGTTGCCTCAAGGCTGGTGAGTTCTTCTTAAGTGTTTCCTGATTGATCTTTGTCCAAGCTGTACCTTCAAAACGTTAATGGCAGATACATCATCTCTCCTGTTGGTTTATTAAAGTATCCTTAGGGTATACAAATGTCCTCTAACAATAAAATTATTCCTTCCTTCACAGAGGTACAAATGATAGTTTGTTTCCTAACATTAATGTATCTGAGGACCATCAAGAAGTCCAGCCTCAGGCTCATTTCAGGACCAGATTAAGCCCATCCTTGCATGTTGTGCTACCCAGGCCCTTGACCATTCTTCATGGTTTCCTTTGGACTTTCTCTGGCTGATCCAAATCTCCACAGTCCATCTGTGAACTGGACTAACAACAGGATGTGATTCAAAACTCACTGGAGTCAGTAGGCATTTTCTGCTTATACTGAATCAGCTGCTGTTTGCAGATTTGTATGAATTTCTAAACATTTTCTTTCTTTCTTTCTTTTTCAGTTCCTTTTTTTTTAATTTTTGGTACAGATCTGTACATGAACCAAGGGATTCCTGTGATCACTGCTCTCCTACACCCACACGTAGGGGATCTGTGGATAAAAGGATGAAATGCTGCTAAAATACTGGATCCTGGGAAGGCCTTGTTCTCCACAGGGACAAAGCAGAGGAAGGTTTATAAGGTGTATAAACAGCATTTCCCCCAAAGGAGATGAAGTGGAGGCAGGAAACTGAAAACTTCAGCCATCTTGAATCTGCAAGAAGGAAGGAAGAGGCTGAGACCTGGACTGACTCATTGCCATGCCAGGAGCCTCCCCCATCACCCACTGCCCATCACCACTTAAGCCCTGATATTTAGGGCAGAGGAAACCGTTCTTTTCCAGGGCTTTTGCCTGGTACTTTTCAATATGGTATTTCAACAGATGAGCCTTTCCCAGAGCTGTGGTTGCCTGCCAGTTCATTTGTAGTCTCTCTACAAGGCTGAGTTCACTTTTCCTAGCCTACTGTTACTGTTAATTCTCTTAAACTTGGCTTGAAAAGCAGTTTGTCAGCTTTGGTGGTCAGTGCAGATGCTGCCACAACCCAGCAACTGAAGGATGTCAGGGAAATTTATACACATAAATATACATGTATGGATCCACCTGAGGACTCTGCACTGCAGGGTCTGGGTTATACCATGAAAAGTTCTGCAACTTCTAGCTGAAAGCTTCATTTTAGAGTCAAACTTATCTGTAAATTCTAGCATGACTAGGATAAGGGAGAAGGTCAACCAGGGATCCTGCTAGCAGCTGGTCCTGGGTGCAGTAAGAAGCAAGCCTGCATCCCAGAGAGGGCTGGAGGGCACTCAGGGCTGTGCAGCTCCTGCTGTGCTGAGCTGATCCTCACAGGATCACAGCATGGCATGGGTTGGAAGGGACCTCCAAAGATCATCCAGTCCAACCCCCCTGCCAGAGCAGGACCAAAACCAGGGCAGATCCCTCAGAAAGGCACCCAGACAGGTCTGGAAAGTCTCCAGAGAAGGAGACTCCACAGCCTCTCTGGGGGGGACCCTCAGTGCCCAACTGCTGAGCACTTCCCACAGAGGAGCTTTTCCTGAGGAGCCCTCAAGGTGAGGTTTTGGATGATTGCTCAGCCCTGTGACATTCTTTGCACAAGGAAACATCAGGGAAGTCAGCTCTAAACTAGACTATGAGTTAAGACATTCCAACTGAACAGAAAGGAATTAGGGCTTTGTGGAAAAAGCAATCTAAAGACAGTTTGGGTTGTGCACAGCAGGACTTTCCCACACATGCAGGACATGCTTGTTTGCTGGAAGGACTGGGGAGTTGCAGCAAAGAGTTGTGTGCTAGAGCTCGTTTTCATTTAATTCCTGGAAGTTGAACAAGACCAATATAAAAAAAAAAAAAAAAGAAAGAAAGAAAAAAAACACCAAGTGGCTGGTAGAAATGCCTGAAGGGAGGTTGTGGTCAGGTGGGGTCAGGCTCTTCTGGACAGGAATGAGAGGGCCTGGCCTGAAGCTGCTCCAGGGGAGGTTTAGGTTGGACATCAGGAAGCACTTCCTCATGGAGAGGGTGATCAGACATTGGATGGGCTGCCCAGGGCAGTGGTGGAGGCACCATCCCTGGAGGTGCTCCAGGAAAGGCTGGAGGTGGCACTTGGTGCCCTGGTCTGGAGATGTGGGGGTGTTGGTCATAGATGCACTTGATGGTCCTGAAGGTCTTTTCCAGCTTGGTGATGCTGTGGTTCTGTGTGATTCTGGAGTGCTCCACTCAGCTGTCCTTGCTGCAGGTCAAGGACCACAGGCATCTGGAAGAAATCAATAGGAAACAGGGAGCAGACCCACAAGTGCCCAGAGGATTGATGGGGACCTTCACGCCGGGTCTGTTTCCTCTCAGCAGTGGACAAAAGCCTGGAGTTGTCTGGTTTTTGCTTCAGTTGCACAGGAGGTTGATGGTGGCTGGCTTGGACATGGATCTTCAGCCATGTTACCTGCAGGGATGAAGGAGACTTCTCTTCCCATAGGTACCTCTGGGTAGATTGCAAAACTGTTAGCTGCTGATGTTCTGCTCAAAACATCTCATCTTCTCCCATCTTCTGGGACAGTGCAGGAAAAAGAAGCAAACAATGCTCATGGATGTTTCTCCTGGGAGAAGGGACCATCACAGGCACTTCTGCCTCTCCAGAGGCTGGCAGGGCAGGGATGATCTGACCACCCAACCACCTGGGGGTGGCCACCACAAGCAATTTTTCTGATAGCCATATAACTAAATATGATCTGGCACTTGTTGTAATTCTTTCCAGGGATGATGGGGCATAGAGAGTGATGGCAGATTTATTCAAAGGGAAACATTTCAACAACCACATTGTTGCTGCAGCAGTAGAAACAGGTCTTCTTCTTAATATATTTTTTTCCTAAATACGTGGCTTTTGCTTAATAAGACCAATTTCTGTCTGCTACACTCAGAGAGAAATGTTAAAAAGACTATAAAGAAAGGAAGCTTGTGAAATATCAATCTGTGGAGTGGGTTTGTTTGGCATTCTAAAGCTTTTAGTATTTCTAAAGGCAGCTCACATTTCCGTTCGAGCCGTTTTTCCAACAATGAAAATAATTTGCTACAAAAAATCAACCCCTTCTGAACTTTCTCTCTCAGCTCTGGAGTTCTGTGATGACAGGACTCAATGCTGTTTTCAATTATCTCCCTTTGACAACGAAGCACAGCATTGTCCTTTATATCAAGGTTTTGACAAGAGCCTTCGTGCTTTCCTCCCGCAGTTGCAATCCCCGTGTTTGCTTTCGCTCCTAATTTTTTAATAGACTCTTGCACCAAGCCCATCTCAAAATGTAATGAATCTAATTTAGATTCAAACAAGTAAAAATGAGACTTTAAAGCCTTTTTTTTTTTTTTTCTCCCTGAAGAAATATGGCATCAAGAGGAATCTTTGAACACAAAGGTATCCCCAGGGAAGAAGATCATTTTGGCAACAGGTTGTGCCACGTTGAGAGGACAAGGCCTTGGGGCTGTGACTCTGCACTGCTGCTGCCTCTTTTGCTGAGAAGGCCTCTGAGTAAGGTAGAGCTGGATATTTTTGTCTCCTTTTCCTAGTTCCAGCGGAATGAGTCATAAGCTGAGTCCACAGGTAACCTGGGGAGAGGTCGTTCTGGGGAGAAATTAAAAATAACTCTGATTTATGTTGCATTTTTGTCACAGCAGCCTGAAAATCCTTGAAAAGCATTTACAAAGATGAGGCAGCAGACCTAATCCCAGTAATGGCAGACCCTAAAACAAGAAGGGCAACAGCCACAGACTGGGAGCTCCAGTTTGGACATCAGGAAAACCATCTTCACCCTTTCCTTGGGCATGTGCTGATCATGACATGTCATGCTACCAGGAACCGCTATCAGAAAGGGATGCCAGTTGCTCCACACTTCATACATGATGCTGGCATCATGTGTGGTGATGGTGACGTGTGGTGATGGAGAGGATGACAGGTACACCTGGCCATGCCAGCACTTTGCAGTATGTTTCTTCTAGAGTCTGAGACAAGCACTGTTGTGGGCAGAGACAAGATGTTTCTAAGCACTCTTGAGGCACTTTGCAGTTAAAAAAAAAAGGTGCTTTGTTATGAAATGTGAAGTCCTGTAGGACTTGACACCTCACCAAACATGCTGACTGTCCAAAAAGGGTTTCTCAGCTGTCTCATTCCTGTGCTCTGTGCACACACAGCCTGCCCAAGTCCTTGCTTCTTGCTCATTCCATCTTTAGGGTCTCTCTGTCTTTGGGAGCATTTCTGTTAATTCATGCTTCATAATTGTCACGTTAAGATACAGATGGACAGCAGAGAGAGAAATGGATCACTGCAATGAGAGCTGACAGCATCTAGTGCCTCCCAGATCAGCAAGAACTTCATCATCATAGTAGGAGCAAAGCCCAAGCTGTCTGCTGAAGGGTGAGTACCCACACCTCACACAAGGGAATCATCTCCATTGTCCTTGTCAGGAAAAATGGCCTGAAACTTCCTGCTTCCTTGCTTGTTTATCCTCCTAAGGAGCTTTGTTCCATAAGGAACATTAAAAGTCTTCAGCATAAAAAAGTTGACTTCTCTAAGGAAGAACAAGCAATTACAGAAATGGGCTGTTTTCAGTCACAAAATGCTGATGAGAACAACACAAAAAAATTTGCCCATAATTATCACATTGAGGCTTGTTATGTTCTGATTCAAATCCTCCACACTCCAAAGAAGAGGGTTAGTTGGGTGTGTTGCAATTTGGCCATAGGAAAAAAAATTAAAATATTATCTGTTAAATGGTTACCTGAAAAAAACTTAATGATCTCTGGTTGTCTATTTTGGCTCTATAAACCACAGTGAGGTAGTTGTGGTCCATTCAGTAGCAAAATCATGACAACACATTAAGAGGGAGCAGAAATAATTGAGGTCTGTAGGGGCTGAATGCAAGGAATGATTAAAAGAGATATTTATGCATAATGACTTGAGATGGAACATAATAAGTTTCTTGGAGGGTATATGTAACAAAAAGATGGGATTTGTTTAGTGTTGCACACTGGGGCATAATTAGAAGTAATAGGATTATATTTATGCATGGGGAAATAATCTGATTATCAGGAATGTAGCTGTGACAAAGAAGTTGTCTCTGCAAAGGGTTAATTGGTGCTTACAAGCTGCAGCATCTTCCTTCCAGGCATATTCCTGCCTCAGTGGCTCCAGGCCTGGGGCACTTCCAGCAGGTTGCCATAGACCTTCTGTGGTAGATCCCTTTGGGTAGAGCTGCCCAAGAAGTCTTTGCCAGGGTGGTTTACATTAGTCTTTTTTTTAGGATCATAATTGTTTCAGTGCAGAGAGGGTGTTTCCTCCACAGTCCTTCAGTGAGCACGGTTTCCTCAGCAGGGGAATGTCCCAGGAATGAGCCAGGCAGAGGAAAGGCAGAGGGGCAGGTGTCCCTTAGGAGAAGCAGGGGCAGAGCTGGTGAGGCTGCAGAGTTTGGTGGGAGGGGGAGGACCTAGTGAAATGAATCCATAACTCAAGACACACGACATGTTTCTAGAAGGAGGTGGATCAAAGCTGTTTCTCCTACTGAAAGACCTTGTGGAAGAGGGGAAGGCAGTTGAAACTAAACGTAATGGTCTCCTTAAAGTGCTGAGTGATATTTATTCACCCAAGAATTATGTTCCTACTGAAAGCCATGATTATTTCCCAGACTACAGGCAAGATCCAGATGAAGGGATATCTGGATCTATAACCAGCCTGAAAGGCTTCACTTCCAAGCACATGTCCAGCCTGACAGCAGAGCAAGAGTGTTCAGAGCACTGAGTGCTGGGGGGTGTGCATGCCTGAGCAGTGAGAATGGAACAAATTGCCCAGTGCAGCTAAGAGGAAATAAAAGTGACCATTTTGTGAAAGTAGGAAAAGAAAAACGTGTCCCTTGGTCTTCAGGTCAAGCTCCAGCTGACAAGCTGGTGTGGTCACAGTGTCCTGTTGTCCTGTCTCCCCTGGGCTGCTGGAACATTCATTGCCAGGGGACCTGCCCCTCATACCTGGAAGAAAACCTTTCCTTGCCTTGGCTCCTGCCCTGCTGACCAGAGCTGAGAGGTGTTCATGGAACTCAGTGCCTGCCCCCTGCCTGGCTTTTGTAGCCCACTAAACCCTCTGCCAGCAGAGCCCCCTCTGCTATATTGAATGAGTTCTCTCCATGATTCTTTACCCAAGAAACCACCACCCAAGGTCAGCTGTCTTACATCGCCTTCCCATCCTCGTCCTAATGAGCCAAACAGATTGAGCTCTGAATTCATTCCTTGTAAGGGTATTTATTCTTTGAATCATCGTGTTTCCTACAATCTTCCCCATCTTTTTACAGACTTACAGAAGGTCAGAGCTGGAACTGAGGTGTGTGACAAGACCCCTTCTCTCACTGGTGGGTGCACAAGAGCTGTCGTGACACTTGCGTTGCAACACGAACGCACTAAATTAATAGTAATAGCACTAATAACCTGACTAATTGGAATGAGTGCATTTTCAGCTCACAGGTATCACCAGGGACGATGTAAAACAAAATGAGGATGTCCCCTGAAGAACTTCTTCACACCCAGGAATAAGCAGGTACAAAGTTTTGATGCTCAGAGAGGGCTGCATTTCCAGCAGGCAGCCTTGCTGTAAGAAACAAGCAGCAATAATAAAAAGGCTGAAAAGGAACAAAATAAGTTTTCAATGCCAAGATGCCTGCAGTACAGCTGAGATGCTACTGAGCTACTTCCCACAGAAACCACATTAGAATTTGTAATCATAAATGATGCCTAAGTGAGAGACAGTTACCAATTTTCGTTATCTTTCAATCTCACATGTTTCTTCATGGTGAGGATGTCCCGTATTTTACTGAATCAATATCCCAGAGTGGGGAGTATAGATTTTGCTGGCTTCAAGCAATAAGAGTCTAGAAGCAATCAGAAGAAAACAAACAGGGGGATTTACCTTCTCTTGTGGGGATTAATTTTTAACTCCTAGCAGCATGTTGGATACATTCTGTTGAATGTTGTGAGTAATATTTTTTGATCTATTGTTTCACCTTCTCTAAGGCATATTTTATTTCAGAACAATCTTCTTTTGATGTTTTCGAGGTCCTCCTGGCAGATTGTGGAGATGAATCACATCTTTGTCTTACTGTTCCCTTTTGAGACAAAAAAAACCCACCCAAAACAAACCCAAACTTTCTTGGGTGAAATACAATCATGAGAATTTGGGGCTAGTATTTGATTCATTGACACACTGGAGAGAAAACCTTCAGTATCCTGCCCCAATATTAGCATTTTGATACACTGGGATATAAAATTACACTTTCAGTTCCTCTGTTGTGGAAGTGTTAGTGACAGTTTTACTCCCCCTTCTAATACATTTAACCTCTTTTGCCCCCAGTCACACACCTCCAAAGCCAGCCCTTGCCCCCCAGCTTCAAAGAGAGATTAATAATGTGAGATTTCAGTGACACTCTGAGTGCCACCAGTATATTACTGCAAGAACAGAGAAACCCACACAAAGAAATTTTGGGACCTATTCAACCATTTCTTCCAGGGATTCAACAACCACGGCCAGATCCTGAAGGACATCTTTTGGATTTCCCACAGATGCTTCCACCACCCAATACCAACTGCCTCTAAACCAAACCTACAAACCTAATTCCACTACAGAGCTTGTCTCCTCAACACTGAACAGTTGCTCCTGCTTAAAGCCCAAATAAACAACAAAAGGGAATGATGAAGAATCAATGTAAGAGTGCCATCTGGTGACATCTGTCATCACCTTATCTCACAACCAGCTTCTCTGCAGCGCTGAGTGAAAACATTTAGGGAGAAGATCTGTGACACCACAGGAGCTTCACAAAACTGTTCCATTTCCTCCACAAAACTGGTCTACTTATGGAGGTAGATCAAAATTGGTTGCTGAGGGCTAAGCTCTTTAAAAATCCAGCCCCAAACGTGTAAGCACAGGTGCAAAGTGTCTGTGTAATATTCCTGGTGATGCATGCAAATTGACTAATTGTCCTTGCTAATGGCTAATTAGGTACATTGGACACGGAACTGGGATAACTGTGCACACAAATTAAGCTGCACTTCTGTGCTGGAGTGATCTAAAAAGCTGTTCTTGGTTCTCTTACCCTAATTTATTTAGGTATTAACATCTTGTCTTTATGCAAATGCCTGTGATGCTTGAATGTTTTGAAATGCAATCATGACAATTTGAACATGACCTAATGTCACACTGACACAGAAATGGCCCTTCTTGTCCAAAAGAAGTTAATTTCCATCATGTCCCAATTTAATCTGGTTTTCTACTGGGAATCTGCTCTGCTTAAGAAAAGAGAACTCCTCTATATATTTCAGGGAGAAGTTGCTTGGAGCCATCTATTTCTTGCAGATCTTTTCACATGGTGCCCACCTATAGAGGCAGCACCAGCCCAAGATTCTGATTTAAAGAGGCCCTGAGTGGGGCTTTGGTTCTGTTTGCAGGGCTTGAACTTTACTAGAGCTGATAAGGTTTGAGAGACCTAGTGACTGTTCTGCTGGAAACTGACTGGTACCTGTAAGGACCAGGCTCACTTTTCAGGGGTAAATAATAAAAACCTGCAAGAAAAGTGGAAATATTAAACCAAGTTCAGTGAACTGATTTTTTTGGGAGACAGCTTTTGTCCTTTGCATTCTTCTGCTATTTAAGAAAGCTGGCACAGACACGGAGCTCTGCTCCCTGGCATGGCTTTAGTGTGGGCCAAATGCCACTGGCCCAAACCAGTGGCTGACATGGTTTGGGAGCAGGAATAGTCCAGGGAGTGTTCCCGGAAGGATTTCAGCATGCAACCACTAAGTTCAGGAGGGCAGGAGAAAGGAACAGCTCTTCCATTCTGGCTCAGACTGGCTGCATGCTGGGATACTTGCAGTGATCATCTGGAGCCACAGCAGATGAGCAGCTCTGCTGGGAACCCACCTCAGGTTGCTGCATTCTTGCTCAAGTGATCTGGGGCTTCAGGCAGGTCATTCAAAGTGTCACAACCCTTAAAGTACAGGGGGATTAAACGTTCCAAAGGCACAACTCACAGTCCCTAGCCAGCCAATAAATAAAAGAAGAACCTGGATCAAACTGGCAAACAACCCTGTGGCAAGCTGAGGAGCAAACTCCCATGGACCACAAGTAGCCACCAAGAGTGGGTGTGCATCTGACCTGGAGCTCCACCACCCCAACCAGGGGTAACCTGTCAGTAGTCCTGATGTAGAAGGCAACACTCACTTGAAAATCAGCCCCCCAAGGAAATTGGTTCACTCATTTCAAAACAGAGCCCATGGACAAGGAGGTGGCTCAGCAAGGCTTAGCACACCTCCCTTTCCCTGCACATTCATCCTGGCTCCAGTGGACAAGTTATGCCTCCTCCTTGCTGCACTGTCATCTTCAGGACTGCAAAGAGGTTTGATGGAGAAGCATGATACAACCCCTTTTATCCACGTTCTGCCAGATTTTTAGGCAAGTCAGCAACTCTGTGCATTGCAGCAAACTCAGTTCCCTCCAAACCCCACCACGTTCATTGCTGCTGGATGCAGCAGGTCCCCACTCTCACCAGTGCTGACGTGCAAGCTCCAGAGGATCCTGCCACTGACTCCCCTTCTGCCAGGCTCACACACACTCCAGTTTGGGCAAGTCTCTCTCCCAGAACAAGCTGTTCCCAAGCAGGGATTTCTATCAGGCACCACTTTTCTGATAAAAGGAGCAGCAAAGAAACCTACTGCCATGATTTTCTGTGGCTTCATCTCTAACACCCCAGCTTCAGTTATTTACTGTTGGCATCACTCACCTGCCATTTACCACACAGGATTGTGACAGAGATCTTGGCAGTTATCTCTGGGCCTTTTCCTCTGAACAAATTCAGCCTTTTTATCACTAAGTTTTGCTAATGATGACATACAATGTGGCTTACCATCCTAAATGGATTTCTGTCATTCCAGAACATTTAGGACACAGGGATTTGAAAAATATGACCTCAATTTAAGTCCATCATTTTCTCCTCCTGGAACTGATCAGCTGGAATAGATATTATTACCCAGGCCAGGAAACTGGCTGAGAGAGTGGATAGCAGCACATGCACCTGGAGTGGAAGGAATGCAGCTAGAAATCCTAACTCTGTGACAAGAAGTGTAAAAAATCCAGCTGGTAATCCCAGAGGTCCAGAAAGGACCCTGAGCAGTGGCTAGCAGAAAGTCTACCTCTTTATTTTTCTTTCACTTTAAGAGGAAATTTCATGTTTGGCCTGAGAAATGGCACTGGCAGAACATTCAGTGAAATGAATCCTTTCCAGGAGCAGAAAAGTCTGCACGTAGTGACCCAGTGCCACCCCAGCCCCTCAGAAAAAAAAATAGATCCATGTTGGCTTGAATATAAATATTTTCACAAGCTCAGGCAATGGTGCTTGGGCAGCAGTGTGTGAAAACACAACCTCGTTTTTCCTGAGGATGAGGCTTTTTATACAGAGAGAGGGAGGGAAAGAACAACTTGGTCACAGGATAAACTGGGGTACAAAGAGGGAGAGGAAAAACCTCTCCCATTGGCTTCTGATAAAGTTGTGCAGAATTCTCCACCAGCATGATGGGTGGCAGCAAAGGCAGGTGCCAGGTAGTCCCAGCAGGTCTGCAGATACACAATGAACAGTTAGGATTTCATCTGGGGCAAAAAAATGAAGCCATCTCTGGCAGGATTGTGCTTGATTTGGAACGTAATCATTGCGCAAGGCAGGTTGTGCGGAGGGTGGGAAGGAGCTGATGCAGGGATGAAAATGGAGAGGAGGATGGAGTGAGTGGGAAACACGGGTGGGAAATGAAAGTTATTTGGAAAGTCAGCTGCCACAGAGATCTTCACACATGCAGGCCATCA
>NW_009954411.1:399390-411164 GCF_000747805.2 Chaetura pelagica | reverse complement strand
GGAAAAAGTTTTGAATGTGCTGGGAGGAAAGGGTAGGTGAGAAGAGTGAGAAGGAGGCTGGCAAGGAAAAATGTCACAGGCTATTAGGCTGTGCAGAGCAGAAAGAGAAAAGAGTCATTGGCATTTGTATTACAGGAAAGGGTCAATAGGAACAAGCTGAAAATGTGGTGTCTCCACTGCGTCCCTGATTTTCAATCAACAGCAGAGTTATGAAATTTTAGTTCCTACATTCTCCTTGTGAAGGTTTCGATCCCTCCTGAAGACTGAGACAAAGAGGTCAAGGATGAAGGAACCGTCCTGGGGAAAAATGTTCTCTTAGTAATAATAACTGTTTTTACCTGGGCTTTAGAGATTGTTTTAGTTCATGCTGGTGTGTACTGGTTGTCCTCAGCCTGAGAACTTGTGGGAGAGCATCTGGTGTGCAAGATAACACAGCTCACTTCTGGCACAGGCACATGTAGGATCCTGGAGGGGGGATCTGTGGTGCGGGCCTGGCTGTGGCAACCGGGGGAGATCCTGGCAGGTTTCAGGTATTTTTACATGTACTGCATTAAAAACCTGGTGCTGCTTGTTCTTTCTTGGTCTCCAAACGAGAGATAGAGGAGGAAGAGCTGGGCTGGAGAGGCAGAGGGTGCTGGTGGCTGGTGAGGAAGGGGCAGAAGGTGCCCAAGCAGAAGTTTCCCTGCAGCCCATGGCGAGATGGCAGCTGTGCCCCTGCACTGGTGGGGGAACCTGGTGGGATATTCCCTGGGGGTGCCAGGAGGGGGAACTTGGCCAGTGGGCTTGGGTTTTGTGGCCAGTGCAGTGGGATTTGCTGCCCGTGGGCTGGGCTGGTGCAGCTGTGGGAGCCCCCGGGCCAGGGGAGGTGCCTGTTCCCGAAGCCCCCGGGACTCTGCGGGCAGCGCTGGAGCAGCTCCTGGTGGGAAGGGCTCCTGGAGGAGAGGCTGGTGGAGGATCTGCCATGGGAGGGACCCGTGGGGAGCAGGGCAGGACTGTGAGGAATCTTCTTCCTGAGGAGGAAGGAGCAGCAGGAACCACCAACCTGTGAACTGACTCTAAACTCCATCCCCTGTGCCTGGGGAAGGAGGGAGAGAAATGGGGAACAAAGGGATTAAATTGTTATTTTTCCCCCAGTTGAGTCTGTTTTGCCCAGGACCTCAATCAGTGAAGATCCCTCCTTGTCCTTGGTCTCGACCCAGGAGCTCCTAGTTGGGTTTGTCCTGCCCATCCCAGGGGGTGTGAGGGGGGAGCTGAGTGAGGCCCCGGGGCTGGGGCTTTGTTGTGTGTTGGGCCCAAACCACTTTGTTTGAGACATGAGCAGAATGTCTGGGTGTGGCACAACCCTCTCCTGGTGCAGGCTGTAGCTGCAGCCACTTTTATCTGCCTCAAGCCGTGATTTTTCTTCATGGACTCCAGCCCAGGACTGTGTGACTGAGGGAGATGTGCAGTTGGAGGGGTGGGAGCCTCCTTTTTTATTGTAATAAGTTCCTCTGCAGTGTCTTGGTAACTTGTACATAAATGTGATGTATTTCCTGGGAGACTGTCTCACATGCTGAAAATCATCTTCAGTTTGGTGAGAACTTGCTAATTCTTCTCTGAGCAGATGTGGTGATGTCTGAAGGCCTGGCTGTACATCACCACTCTGGGTACTTTTTTCAGAGTTGTGGGTTTTATGAAGCATGTAAATGGGCTTTTTGTAAGAAATAAGTTGCAAGGTAGCATTTTCATACATCACTTTGGTATAGGAATATGCTAGAAAAGCATTCCCTGGGAGGGCAGTAGCTGTTGGGTCTGTCCTGCAAAGTGAGAAACCAGGTCTCTAGACCAAGGAATGTACAGGCTCATGTCTGTACAACATAAAGCTGGTGGAGTGATATGTGATGATAAATGCAGTCTAAAAGTACAGTAACCAGGACACTGCCTGGAAACTCAGCATTAATTTTCTCAGTCCCAAGCCTGATCTCACAGCTGGTGCCTGATGATGCAGCCTGACATGGCCCAGGTTGGAAGAAAAAAAAAAAAAGGGCAAGAAGAAACAACCCCAGTTTTTGGCAGGTATTTCACAACATGGCAAACATCATTTTTCCTCCTGTGTCATCAGGGACTATCCCTGAGGATCTTCCAGTCCTCTTTCCTCTGGTACCTATCCATCTGGCTGTGTCAGCTACAGAAGCCTGAAGATATTCTCTTCCATCAGAATCCCAAAGGGATCACTGGAAGATCAGAGCTCATAGTTCATTCAAATAATGGAAGGGTCACATTGACATCTATGGCTCAGAAACAGACAAACTAGAACAAGCTGCCACCATAATTTGTATTTGCAAAATTCTGCAGTCATGTATTGGTCTCAGAATCACTTATGGGCATTTTACTCTTTAAATTCCCATATGGAGGGTGTTCTTCCCTGCCAGCTCTCCTAGCAGAAAGAAAGGACATGATCCACTGTATGATAAAAGGAGAAACTTAAAACTTACAAATATTTTGCTGTGGATGTTGCACTCAAACCTGTTGTAGGCAAAAAGGAACATGCAACACATATGGAGCTGAGAGTATACTGTGAGTTTAATTAATGTTTTGACAGCCTGATACTCCAGATTATCTAATAATTACAGACTAGCCTCACTAATAATGTAGTAAAAATCGTTGTATATAAACATGATGATTTATGCCCCTTTTCACTGGAGTTGTGCTCATTTTCACTGCACCCCTCTGGGCTAGAAGCTTCTGCCTTCCCTGAGGCCAATGGACACAGCAGCAATGTCCCAAGTCCTTTGCTGGGGTGAGTCTGATATTCATGGTGGGGTTCCTGTCTTCTCCAACATGGGTTATTTGAATACTCTTCTTATCACCCTCTACTTCTTCACTGTTGAATCTCAGCTAAAATTTGACAGCTGCAAACATCCACACTTAACATAAATTGTTCCAGTCCCTGTGCACTGGCTACCTGGGTTTGTTATATCTTGCCCAGATGCTACTGCTAGAAGTTGTATCCTTCATGGCATTCCCATGAGTTATGCAACAGTCACTTTGACCCCCCCAGGCAACTGTTCTCACAGCTAAACCCAAAACCCACCCAGGTCACAGCAATCCCTGGGATCTCTTTTGTAGCCAGATCCTACTGTTTCAGCTCTTTCTTAGGACCACAGAAATGGCACAAGAATAGACCCAGAACTAACATTTAGAGAACATCTACTCTCAGCAAAGCAAATGAAACCTAAGGAGTTCATTAGAAGTTTGCAGTTGTCTGTTAAGCTGGAGAAAACTAATCAGATGGATCGTGACATTTTCCTAAAATCTGGAAATGCTTCTTGGGAGAATTGCTCTTGCACACCCAGGGCAAGCTTCTTTGGCACAGCTCATGGCCTACAACAATTTTGGGAATTCTCTTAGACTATGTGAAACCTGACAACCTTTTAAAGACATATGAATGAACAAGATGCAAGGTTTAAGGTTGTATTTCTTGAAGGCACTCTGGTCTGGGCCATCCCAGGCACTTTGAAGGAGGTGTTCTCAACTGTATTTGGATGATGGTTTTACCTGCTAATCTGCTTAACAGTCAGAGCACCTATGACCAACTATTTAGAGTGTACCTAAGGGTAGATCAAATCCTTAAAGGTAAGGTTAGAATGTAATGCCATGTATCTGTCACTAAATGACAGGAGGATAACAAGTGTAGTCAGGGTGTCATACCCTCTATGGTGTAATGAGGACCACAGGGGTCCTGAGTGCACCAACAGGCTCCTCAGACACTTGGCATCTTCCCTGGGGGCTCAGCTGCCCCTGCTGAAGGTCATCTCTGACTTGGTGCAACCTGGGAGAAGCCTTATTGATGGTCTCCTCTCTTCAGACCTGGAGCTGCACTGAAGCTGAGCTGTAGCCTGCTTGTGCTCACTGACCCTGACCTTGCCCTACTCAGCTCCTGCATTAACCATGGACCTGCCATGTCACTGCAGACTTTTCTGGCCATCCTTGGACCCTGGCTACTGCCACCAGACCTGCCCTGCTCTGCTTGCTCAGGTGCTGTAGGAGTGCACCCTTGCTCCTGCCTGCCTTGCACACCCAAGTCTCCTGCCCCCCTACCCCTTCCATAGCAGCCCCCTCCTGCACTGCTAATGTGGCTCCTTAACCAGGTGGCTATTTCAAGATTTAAGTATTGATTTCTTGACCCTCATCAACTCTTGGGCTCAGTGGTGCCCTGAGTAAATAGCTGCAGGTTATGCAATCAACAAATCTCAGGACTGCCTGCTGAAAACTTACATTTTAATATGCCATTTACAACATGCAAACTGGTCTGGGACTAGTTTTTTCCTTATTAAAAGGTATAGATTTGGTGGATAGTGAGAGCACCCCTGGCTCTGTTTCTGGGAGGACAGGAAGCAATAGGGAGTATGTGACTTCTCAAGGCCCTTTAAGGGATGGGAAATCAGACACATTACCCTGTACAGAAGCAGTGTGCTGGGAACCATGGGTCCCAGGTGAAGGATTTAAACAGAGATCCAGGTTAGCAGGGGGGGTGGAAATGGTGAGGGAAGGAGTCAAGGGCCAACATGGGCTCTGCAGGAGGGGAGAGAGGGTAGAAACTCTTTTCATTTCTGAATAAAAGGTACTGAAGGATTTACATGATCAGAGTGGCAATAATGGTCTTGCCTAAAGTCTGTATACATAGCTGTACTTATGTATATGGCAAGGGAGGTGTTGGAGCATGGAAAACAAAGCCAGCTTAACAGGTCAATCAGGATGACAGGGGCAGCTCCTTTGCTTGGGGCAGGTGATCAGGGAGCTGCCCTGCTGGGCTGTTGGATGGGGCAGATTTAATGACCAGATCCTTCAGGCTGTCCAGTCCTCTGAGACAAAGGCAGGCAGGCAGTGTTTCTTGGTGAGGAGCTGGTTTAGAAACAGCAGAGCTCTGCCTCGGTTCCTGCTTTTGGAAACCTGGGTAGTTAGAAATACAACTTACTAAAAATGTTCCAGGCTGCAGTAAGGGAGGGGATGGTGTGGGAAGCACAGAATCTGTGCCCCAGAGCAATACATCAGTGTGACCTGGGCATCCCGCCGTGCTGAAGGGATTAGATTTGTGGAACAGATATTTAAGGGCCTCTTAATATGTTTCATGAATCACAGAAATGGGAATTTATATCTTTGGGGGGTCATGGCAGTTTAAAAAGGTTTTGGCTGAGGTTCTAATGGCTTATCACTGAAATGTAACTGTTATAACGTAAAATTTAAAGGTCTTGGCCAGAAGAAGCAGCTGAATTTGGAAGTACTCTAGAACCATAGATCTGAATCTAAAGCCCTTTTGTGCCCTGGTATGAATCTGGATGGATTTACTCCTCAGATTTGTGGGGGTGAACTGCTTTTACAGGATGCAACTGACTTCTATAGCTCCTCTCCTGTATAGCCAAGGCTGCTGTCTGGAGAATAATCCACATCTTCTCATGGCCTCCCAGGTGGCAGAACATCCACTCCAGCACATGTCCCACACTTTGCAAAGTTTTCCCATTATAGTTACATAGAAATGAGCTTTTGTGCCTTGCAGAGAAGCCTAAGGGTAAAACCAGGTTCTTGGCCATGCAAATTTCAAATGAAGGATTCATGGGACATCAAAACAGTCTTTCCTTAAAGAGCCTTTTCTTAAAAGAACTATTGTTTCCCTTAGCTAAGCAGATTTTTAATTTTTTTTTCTTTTTCAACAGAAGAGAGATTAGTTTCTGGGCAAGGGAGTTCCTGCAGATGTGCAGGGCTGCATCATGGAGATACACACATATACACACATATCTGTGACTGTACAACTCGTACTGCAGGTACACAGCTTTGCTTGACATGCCTTTGCTTATGAAGCTACTCACACTGGAGATACTAAGTGTAGAAATGATCATCACACCAGTGTAGGCACCTGGTCCTCTGCAATAATGAGCTCCAGATACCCTTCTCTATCCAGATCCAGCTTCCCCTTCCCTGTGGATGTTCAGCAGCCATTTCCAGCTCCCAAAGCAGGGCAGTGATCCCCTCTCTTAGCACCCTGCACCTCTTCTCCTACAGCTGCTCTTACCAACCTCTCAAATGCCTTCCTGCCCTGATTCCCACATTGGGATGATCCTGAACACCAGCACAACGGTCAGCATTTCTTCTGGGAGGTATTGCAGTTGGGTAACAGGATCCTTCTGGGTTTGCTTCATTTAGTAGGTGCACTGCAGCCCTGGCATCAGCCTTCCCTGCTGCTCAGTTGGCCACGTCTCAGGTGTTTCTGCACACTTAGCAGAGCACTCTGGAGTCGACCCAGTTCCACCAGCTGCTGCTAAGTGTAGTAGGGAACAAATACCAGACTCTGAAGTGCTGATGTAGAGAAACAGTAATTTTCTAGGACATGTTGTGTTTCTTCTGAAGATAGACCTCCAGAAGCACCCAGAGGAATGGCTCCAGCAGTGAGTGCCTCTTTCTCTCCCTAATCCCCTGCAGGAGCCCTAAGTGATGAGCTCAGATGAAGACTTCTATACTGTAGCCACCTGAAGTTAGGTTATTCCTACACACAGTCTGCCTCTGGACTGTAGAAACTGATCTGAGCAATGACATTCAGGAACATCTTGTCTGGGTGCCTGAGGCTGAAGGAGGCAGAGCCCTGGCAGGGTCAGTGAGGAACTGCTCAAGGCTTGGGGCTGGGAGGAGAAACAGGGTGGGTGCCTTGTGGGGGAAACACCTGGGACCAGAACTCTACCCAGACACAAAGAGAAGGAAAATTAATTGGGCAGGACCAGCAATCTGCTGGGTATGACTGAGGAACACTTCTCCTAGCTTCTTTAATAGAGGACTCTTTTTTCTTGCTGCTTTTTCTTTTTAATAAAATGATAAAAGGTCTCTCTCTTTCTGTCTCTGGGCTGAGATAACCCAATCAAATCCTGGAGTGGTGCACAGAGGGAATTGCAGTGGTTCATTGTATGGGAAAATGAAACCCAGTATCCCTGTTGGAACAGCACAGTATGGCTGACAGCTAACAAGAAATTAATTTTGAATGCTTTTACTGCTTATTTACTCGCTTGTCATCCTTACTACTGCTGTAATTTCCTGATGGTTTAATTTTTCATGTTCTTCCAGCTCAGGATATCATTTATGGGTTATTTTGTCTTTCTTTTCCACAAGATCAAAGTCCTTGATTCATGTTCGTGGCTTCCATCAAGGCAGAAAAAGAAAGTAGGGAGGGGGGAGCTGCCAAGAGCATGTGTTTTGAATTTGTTTTTTGGGGTAAAATCCTCAAGTTTTGACCCTAGTATATCCTAAAGGTACAGGTAAGAACAGGCAAGGAAAATGAAACTTAGAAGTGTTATTAAAAAAAATAAATCTTGAAATGAGTCTGTGATTCTTCTCTCTGAATTCTAGATGCTGGTAATGCTTGAGCAGTCTCTTCAGGAAAAACACCATCTCCCTTGATCTCTGCCAAGTGCTGTTATCAATAAATTCAGGAAAGACAGCATGAGTGAACAGTGTGCTGCAGTTTTAAGTCTCAGCTTGACAGGGTACTGAGCCATCTCATATAAACTATAGTAGTACCTGGAAAGGTTGCACCAGGTGATCCCTTAGGTCCCTTCCAACCTGGCATTCTGTGATTCTATTATTTTATGATTCTGTGATTGTATGGTTCTATGATAAGCTGGGATTGTAGTGGATGCTGTAACTGAGCATGTGCAGAGTGTCTTGAGAAAGCCTTTTGTTTGCATCTTGCTAGAAAAATGGTTGGGGAAAGTCAGTGAGAAGCAATCCTAGGCTAGCAGAATTACCAAAGACTAACAGCTGACACATCACAGTTTAACAACACCCACCTGCAGCAACATGAAGCCACAGCATCACCCCAGGACACCTGGCACAGCCCAGGGGAAGAGGCAGAGTAAGAGCAGCTGCAAGTAGAAGGGCAGAAAGGGGCACATGCTGCTCTGGGGCTCCTCCCTAAGCCCCTGCTTTTCCTCGGCACGGAGAGCAGTCACCTAGAGCCAACCTTTGACAGAGATAAGAAGAGAAGTATTATTGAAGCCTTTTCTCCCAGCAGCCAGAGGACGTGGTGCACTGGGACGCAGGGTTGTACTTCTAAGCAAGAACTTTCAAGGGGTGTATCTCTGAGTACATGTGCCCAACGAAGGTAAAACCAGTAAAAACTGGAGTTATTAGAGGGACATTCAGTGCATGTATAAAAGCCAAGAAAACTGCTTGCAAAATTTTAACACAAAATACTTCCTTGTTCCAAGTAATGAGGAAATCCCGTGTGTGCTCAGGGACTGGAGCAAAATGTGTTGGAGCAAGAGGATGGTTCATGGGGAACTTCAGTGCATCAGCAGTGACAAACACCTTTGTGACCACAAAGGCCCTCTCACCTCTTGGCTCTGCATCCCCCATAGCAGCAGCAGGTTCTCCCTGCCCTGCAGCTCATGGCCACCTCTGCTCTTCTGAGTGACACACCCAGCCAGGACACCCAGGGGCTCTCTCTGCCAGCCTCAGCCATGGGATTCGTGCTGGAGAATGGTGAAGAAGCTGGTTTGTGTCCTAGGCTGGCAACCCCAGGTTCAGGGGCACAGGGAACCCTTGGGGAAACTCCTGCCTTCCATCAAGGGACAACACAGCATGGGTTCTCTGTGGGGAGGGGGTCACCCTCCCATGTTTCACAGATGTAGGATGGAAAACCCTCCTGGCTTATCAAACCCAGCTCTCTCATACAGAAGCCGAAAGATATTTCTATGACAAAAAATCTTAAAACCTTCTCTTAGAAGATTATTCCAGGAGCACAGATTTCTAACAGTAAGGAAGTTTTGCATGACCAGCTCAGGCTGTGATGTCCTTGTCCCAAGGGATGCAGGTTCAGGCCCTTTCCCATGCAGGAGGCTGCCAGCCTCACAGATCTCAACACCAAAGGCTTTCTTCAGTTATTTACATTTATCTTCCCTTTCTTGATATTAGAAACTTTCTATTTAGTCCTCTGACTGGTCTTCCTATTTGGAGCAGGACTCCAATCCTTTGTCCTTTATGCATACTCAGATCTATGTAATGAATATCGGCAAAAATGAGCACTGGGATGATGCTGTTGCTCTCTTGTGAGGCCTCCAGTTGTCTGCCACAAGTATTTTGAGTTACAAACCACATTATTTAAAAGTCACTCTTTTTTTCCCCTGGCTTGGGACAGCAGCCTGAACTTTATGCTTATCTGGCAATTCATTTCCTTGCTTTGTCACAAATATATGTCCCTTTGGGCAAACCTATATAGCCTAAGCCCTTGATTTAGCACTTCCTACCCTTGCAGTTCTCTCACTTCTGTTGTACAGTGCAGATAGGAAGGGATGGGACTTGGGAGGGTACTAGAAGTAACCACCTAATTACCTGCCTACCACATAAAAATGGGCAAGTAGGTGGCAAAAATGTATTTCAAGGAGCAGAAGTGAAACAAGACAAGTGCAAGGAGCCTGGATTCTAGGAATGATCAATCCAGCAAGTGACAACTGCAAAGGAGCCAGCGTGGCCCAGAGGCAATGCCAGGGACATCCAGAGGTGCCCTGCCCCTGCACCCATCCATCCCATCTCTGCTGAGAGGACTGCCATAGGTAACTAAATCAAGGCATTCCCTTCCTCTTAAGAGCCTTGTAAATCATCATCCCTGGTGGCATTTAAGCCCAAAGATCAAATCCTGGAGTGGCCTTGTTTTCAGAATGTCTCTGTGAAGTTGCCCATCTGAGGAGCTGAATGCTTAACTCCTGGTGCCCTTCTAATGCAGAGAGCAGTTCTGCTCCTTTTCCCCTTAGCAGAGAGATCAGTAGGAGGGGGCAAGTTCAGCTTCCCTCACTCTCAACAAAGTGAGTACACCTGGGAAGAGGCAACAGCTCATCCCCCACCCCCACAGGGGTCACAAGCACTTTGTCTCTAGCACAGCTTTTCATGTCCCTGCTGTGCTTTCTCTCAGAAAACTTGGTGTGCAGGGTTGTTTAGGTTGTTTGTTGTTGGTTTTTTTCCCCTCAGTGAAAGCTGATAGGGAATAAAAGCCCTTTGTATATGGAAACATCACACCATGTTCCAAGTGGATCCTCCAGGATAAAAGGTAGTGGAGAAATGTAAATGTATTCTTTGGATGAGCCCTCTGGATTAGCGTGTGAATTTTCAATTGCATTTCCCCGGCAAAGCTCTGAGCTGTGAGGCTCTCTGATTACACTAATTCATGTGTAATCTCTGTGTCAGACCTTGGCACCAGAGCTGAAGATCCCACCCATGCCAGGCAGCTCCCAGCCCCTGTTCACCTGCCCCTGGAGCAGTGACCTCTCCATGTCATGGCTTGGAGGCACCAGGGACTGACCTGCTCTGCCTGCTGCTCCCTGACTATTGCAGGGAAAAAAGGGCAGTTCTCCTGTTTGCTCTCAAATGTACAACAAGCTCAAGTTGAAGCAAATAAACAAAGCTGGCTATTATGCAATCAGCTTCTCCTCAGCATCTGTGTTTCGGGATGCAAATCTTGGGAAAGGCTTTGATGACAGAAACTGGGGCACACGCAGCCTTGACAACCACTCCAGACGTGATGCGAATGCAACGCGCACCAGGGCCGGCGGGAGCTGCATCCCCGGGGACTCCTCACCAGCCTCTTGGGGCTCTCAAGCTCCTTGGGTTATTTCTGGGCACAAGCCCTGCTGGAATGGCTGGTTGAGTGATGTTATACACTTAAAATTTTAATGAACAGAAGAATTTACACCAGAGCTTCTGTTCTGCCTCCACAGAAGTTGCTCAGAGCAGCTCCCCAGTCTGAGCTTCCACTCTCAGCAGGATCAACCCAGGGAGCATATGTATAAAAATAATCTTATAGCCTGGGCCATAAAATGTAAATATGCATCTCTCCCACCCTCTAACTGACCCAAGCATGCTGGAGCTAGCCTGGGCAAGCTTTCAGGAGAGTCCTGCTGAGGACAGAGCCCTGTATTGCCTGCTTGTGTTTTCTGCCTCTGCTCCACAAGTTGGAATCATCTGGCAAAGTAATTTTACTTACTTTTTACCAGCACCATTTTCCACTTTTCTCTGTAACTGTACACTTAACATACTTCATCCATCACCTTTATACCCACCATCCATCCTTATTTAAGTTGAGCACAGCCTCACAGGTAAGCATTGCACATATTAACAATCGCTGATCAAAGGGAAATAAATGTATTTGCACCTGTGAGAAGTGACTCCAGGCAAACACAGATTATGTGGAGGAACCAGGAGGCTTTTACACTCTTTGTTATCCTTAGAGAGAAGTGTATCCCTTCTCCTAAACTAGGAAAGCTGAGCTGTCCCCTCTAAATATCTACATCTACTCCAGAGACAAATCCAATTTCTAAAATGAATCTGTGTACAGAACACTTACATGACCCTAAATCTGTCCTGTTATGATATCAAGCCACATATCTAGAGCTATGATTAACCTATTTCAGCACCTGTGGTACCAAAGAAAAGGAAATAAACTACTTTTTACCCTGTGGCATCCAATTGAAATAAAAAATTCCTCCCAGACTGTTTAGAAACAGAACAATTTTCTCATCCTGAACACCTTTCCCAAATGCAAGGAGGTTGTTGAGGGCCTTCAGGCCCACTGGATTTGCCAGCATCCTTCATTTTCCATGGATGAGGCTCTCCAGGAGTGGAGGCTGGAGCAGGGCTATGCCCGTTCCTCTTCCCCAGCCACAGGAGTGGTGGCTGCAGGGAAAGTCCCAGCATGGCCACCAGCCTGGCAATGATGCTCCTTGAAAGGAGAGGAAACACTCAGTGGTGGGAGGGAAAGA
>NW_009954411.1:397227-398474 GCF_000747805.2 Chaetura pelagica | reverse complement strand
GGAAAGAGGAGGCTTGTTGGTGTTCCTGTTTGAAGTTAGCTCCCAAAGCACAAAGAGACTGCTGTGGTTTGGGCCCAACACAACAACAAAGACCCAGCTCCGTGGCTGCTCACTCAGCTCCCCCCTCACACACCCTGTGCTGTGAGTCCATGGGCAGCAAATCTGACTGCACTGGCCACAAAACCCAAGCCCACTGGCCAAGTTCCCCCTCCTGGCACCCCCAGGGAATGTCCCACCAGGTTCCCCCACCAGTGCAGGGGCACAGCTGCCATCTCGCCATGGGCTGCAGGGAAACTTCTGCTTGGGCACCTTCTGCCCCTTCCTCACCAACCACCAGCACCCTCTGCCTCTCCAGCTCAGCTCTTCTCCTTTAAGTGTTCCTTTGCTCAGCTCTTCTCTCAGTCCTTTCCTATGTTCATGGCAGAGGTTCATCTCTTGTTCCTCTAACGGCTCCTTGGCTGGTTTGGAGCAGGGGCAGCTTCTCAGCTTCTCACCTGAGCCCCCCTGGGGCCCTTCCCCAGCTACCAAAACCCCCACCAAACCAAACCAGCACAGAGACTGTGTTTAGGAAGGAGACCCTGCTTGATACAATTGTGCACAGAATCGGTCACTCAGGGACCATTTCCCAAACCAAGTGCACTGTTGCTCACAAAACTTCTCAAAACATCTGGTATTTGTACAACAAAGCTGTGGGAAATGGTTCCTCTTCTTCCCCACATCAGTATAAACAAAATACCTTTTAAGTCAGCAAAGGCCTCTGTTGATTATACCCAGCTAAGGGACCAAACCCAGGCCTGCTGCTTCAGGACAAACAAAAGCAAAACAACAGGTGTGATACAGGGCAGGAGGGATGGGCAACAAGTTATGAATTGCCCCAACTTGGGGCTCATGGATGCAAATTGGCTCTGGGCATGAGGATGTTCATGTATTGCAGTCATGACACCGACAGGACAGGGCGTCCCTGGGGTATAAAAGGTGATGGGTTCAGCAAGGTGAAAAGGGCAGCTTGCTCAGATGCTTCTTGCGTGGGACCCTCCTCCTGCTGTTCCTCGGACTTGCTCTACTATGGAGCCTGGTGCTGGGACTCTGCCTGCCTGCGGACCTGCCTGCCTGCCTGCCCTGGGGATCGAGCCTGAGCCTTAACGGTGAGTGTGCCGGGATTCTGACCCCTGCGTGCCGGGGTTCTGACTCCTGGTGCATTGGTTCCTTCCCGTAGCCATCAGGGCCGGACCGGAGACACCCCCCCC
>NW_009954411.1:376450-397022 GCF_000747805.2 Chaetura pelagica | reverse complement strand
GAAGCCCCCGAGGCCTGGGGGGGCTGCACCCCCACACAAGCCAGACCCGGGTGGGGAACTGCCCCACCGTGGGGGGGTAACGATTCCATACAACTCTTCCTCTCCCTGTCCTTGCACACACTGTGTGACCTCTTTAAGGAGGCCAGTGTCGGGCTTGCCCTCCTCCCTCTCTCTCCTCTGATCCACAGCCCTCTCTGGGAGGGAACACCCGAAGGGCACAGCACTGTCTGTGTTACTTCCCTGAAGGGCACAGCACTTTTGCATCGCTTCCCCGACACATCCCTGGCAGCCATTTGCCATTTTTACATCTTTCCTAAACCTCATCCCCCCGTTTGTGTGAACCCTCAATAAACCGGTTCATTCGTAAACTCAACATTGGTCCCAGCAGCACTTAGTGAGCGTGGGGAGGGTGCTGCTCTCACCTCCACCCTGACATTCAGCCCCATGGCAGCCGTGCCTGGTGGTTTCAGATTCAGCTGCCACAAATCAGCAGTGCAGGAACATCTCTGCTGCCTCTGCCTCCAGCTGATTTCGCTGCTGATACTCAGTGTATTCCCCTGTGCCTGTTGATATGATGATTTAATTAAAGAACAGGGATCTACAGCTCTCCCAGGTTTCTCCATCAGGTGTACTTGACATATGTGGAAATACAGAACGTGCTGGTTGAGGAGGAAGAACTGTGTCATGTTTCCTACACAAAAAGAGCAAGATATTCTTGTCTTTAGGATAAGGTTAATGCCACCAAAAGAGCCTGGAAGGTGAACATTTTGGTTATAGCTGTGGACGTGTGCGTGCAGAAGTGTGTGATTCTTGCTGTATTGAACCAGACACAGGATGGCAGCTGGTGCCACCTTCAGCCCAGCTGAAGACACTCAGGGAATGTCACCGAGACCTCAACTGACAGTGGGGAAATGACAACCCAGTCCTCAGCTCATCCTGTTCCTTGGGGCTGCTCCCGGCATCCAGGGGAGCTACCTACAATCTGGAGATTAGGTACAGTCCTGTAGTTTTCTTCCCCTCTGACAGTAATTCCTGTTGCAGCAAGCTTAGAAAAATGTCGATTAAGAAAAAGAGCAAATCAGGGAGATCCCTCTAAAGGCAGTGACACCCAGAGCTGGGCTGCTGGTAGATCTGGACTGTTTTCAGAAGGACTTAACGCACAGATTCAGTCTGTGAAACACGGAGTCAGGTCATATACTTAGCAAACATCAGCACATGAAATGTGGGCACTGGAGTCTAGTGAGACAAACGTGAAAAAATGAGAGGAAAATGAAGGTGCAGCTGGACGGACGGGCAGATCAGGAGCACAACTGCTGGATTTGCAGACAGAAGACCTTGCTGAGGGGTGTTGATAATAGAAACAAGAAGAGAGTGCAACAAGGAGAAGCTAAGAAGGGATAAAAATTAGACAGCAAAAGTCAGGCTTTTGTTATTTTGTCAAGGAACAGAAAGTAGAGGAAGTGAGAAAACTCAGGGAGGAATAACAGCAAAACCTCTAGACAAGCTAATAAATATGTCTTATGAACAATGTAGCTTCAGCCAGGGTGAGACCAGAGATGGACACCATTTTCAATTCAAAACATCAAAAAAAAACCTAGGGGAATAAATAGTTCCATTGGAGAGCAAAACTCTGGCATCCACCTGCAATGTTGGAAGCAGGAAAGTGCTTAAAGACAATTCTTGGGATGTAATTTCACCTTTAAGGTAAAAGTGGTTTGGAGAAGCAAACCTAACTGCAGGTAAATATGCCTGATTGCAGAGAGCTGAGCTGCCCTGGGAAACAAAGCAGACTGGCAAGGCAGGAGAGGTTTGCCTGGGTGTCCTCCAGTGTCCTCCAGTGCAGGACTGGGACAAGGGCTGTCACAGCACAGGAGACCATCACAGACAAACTGCAAACATCTGAGGCCGTGGCAGGTACTGCAGAAAGCTTTTCAAAGGGAAGAAAAATGCCCATCCTCCTGGATGCTGCTCATTTCCCAGGTGACACAGCCACACTGGCAGCAGTAGAGATGTTTGGGTTGATCTTGGAAGAGATTTTCTGAGTGAGTCCAGCAGATCCAGAGAGAGTCTTCAGAAGGCACTTGCCAACCATGTGTTCCTCAGCTTTGCTGTTACACTGATGACTAGTCCCTTACCCACTGGGCTGCAGAAGCAGCTGGAATGCAATTCCCACAGCACCTGCAATTGGGAGAAATATTAATAATTTCAAGCACGTTTTTAAAAGCTTTATCTGTGCATAAGGTCATTTTTCCACAAAGAAGCCACAAAATATGGTGTGCTGTTGCCCAAGAGATGTTTGAACGAGGGAAAACCCAACCTTGAGCAGAAAAGTACTGGTGGAAGTGCTCACAGGGCAACACTGAGACATAGAAACATAATGGAAAAGGGACCTGTTAGAAAGCAAACCAAATGTAAGGCAGTGTTCTGTAAATGGTGCCCAGCAGATCAAGCACAAGGTAGAAGAAGACCCTGATGAAACCTACAAGACAGCTGGAACGTGTTGCTCCATGAGCACTGGTGGAGGAACTGGAGAGTCCTCAGCTAGAGTCCTCCTTCCTCCTGTGGAAATTACACAGTGAGCAGCAGCCAAACAGCAGTGAGAAAATGTCTGGTGAACTGAGGAGATGATCCATGGGAAACTACTGAGCAAAGAAGGATAATCTTCATCTCCAGTGCTTGGGCACCTAAGCTCTTGTCCACAGGGGTCTCCTTCCAAGCACAAAATCCAAACTGGCCTATGAGGCACCTTGTTAAGCATCATCTAGGATTGTATTTTCTTCTTCTTTTTCTTTTCCTTTTTCCTTCTTTTTTTTTTTTTTTTTTTTTTTTTTTTTTTTTTTTTTTTTTTTTTTTTTTTCTGAATTTCATTTCACCTCAAGTGTCTGTAAATTAAGTGCCAAGTCTGATTTCATAACCTTCAGGGCCCTTCACCAGGAAGAGACAGACATCTCTGCAAGGTAATTCATGCAACCCACCCTTTGCCCCCAGCTGGAGGAGACAGGTTCTTCCTGCTGTTTGCAAAGGAGGCAGGAGGGCAGAGCAGAGCAAGAAGAAGATGGTGCCTCCAAAGCCTGGTCTTCTTATTTCTTGGCAGCAGTGAGTCAAGCAACACTGGAATGGCACAAACCCCAGGAAAATGATGTGATGCATCATCCCAAAGGTCTTGCCTTGGAAATCAGGACTTGCAGTCAGATCTGTATCAACATGGCCACTGGGCATGTGTTCAAGGAAAGAAAGACTTCAAAGTTATATGCTTAAAAAAAACAAGGCATTATAAACCTCAAGACTTTTGAGCTATTAGGCTGCCAGGCAAGTCAGAGAGATAGTCCCTAAGATTTATTAACATTATCTGCTACGCAACTCCTGATACAGCTTCAGAACTTGTGGGAAGTCTTATTTATCAACCACAGGGAAAGGACAAATGTAAGAACAGGCCATGACAGATAATAATTCAATGTGCTGGGTGAACCTACAGAGACTGGCATTTTTCATTTTGCTTCTCTGTTTGCAAACAACTTGGCACTGGTGTTGTTTTCATTTAATTTCTCTGTTTGTAAGAGATGTGGCCATTCATTTTGGCTGGAGATCTGATAAGCCAAGCTCAGGAAACACGAGGCACATGTTGTTCTTGAGTGGAGCATAGTCAGGGAGGCTGAAAAGCAAAGAACGATTTACTAGCAACTCAAATATTGACTGGATGTAGCAAGGAGGGAGGGAGGGAGGAATCCAGAAGTGACCACAGAAGTAACCTCCCAGGCCGTGGGATGGAAAGTCTTTATCTTCTGGTTTCTTGCCTTGATAAACACAGTGTCACTGGAAAATGGAGTCTTGGCTTGTGCCAATGTCAGTGGTCAGTGTGGGAAGGTGCACAGGCAGACACAGTGGAGATGTAGATCCACAGAAGCCATCACGTGTGGAGCCATGGGGCCTGCTCTTGTGTCCTGGGATGGGGACACACCAGTGCTGCACCACTTCAGATACATGTAAGAGCAGATGCAGAGGTGAGGGAGTGGTGTGGCATGGCTGTGTCAGTGGGTGCAAGCACAGCCCCGTGCTGTGTGCAGCAGGAAGGGGATGCTTCAGGGTGCCACAGAGCTGGAGGTGTCTGTGGGTACCAGGCTGCATGGCTGGAGGAGTCCACAGAGACCATCCTGGGATGGGAGCAGGGGGGATTAATGGGATCTCGTTTCCCTCCTCCTGCAAAGAAAGACACTGGAAAGGACATTCTTCTTCTGAACCAGCCAGGAACAACCCTGCACTTCCTCACCAGCTCTTCCTCCTTTTGAAAGTGATAGGAAACTAGGGCAGAGAAGAGGCATCTTTGTTAGGCAGTGCCAGGCTTAGTTCTGGGCTGATGTCTGACACAGTTTTCACCAGAAATACCCAACCTCTCTGCTTAGACCTCCAGGGGCAGTAGCTGGTGATTGACAGGGCAGGGAATAGGGATGGGATATTCTGATGTGGTGCCTGATGTAAAGCGAAGTGCCCTGTGGACAGGACTGGGCAGGCTCAGAGATACAGCCAGGGAAAATGAAGGTACCTCAGATGGGAGCAGCCACACCACGATCAAAAATGGGCCATCTGGGGTGTCTCATTCCCAGCAGATCTACTTCTGCTCCAGCAAAAAAATTCAGAAGCTGCTCCTCTTTGTGGAGGAAGAAAATCCTGGTCAGACCTCTTCAGATATGGTCAGCCAAAAAGCACCTTTCTGCCCCACACTTGTACTGGTGTCTCAGACAGCAGTGGGTGGAGCAGCTCCCCCAGAGACCTGAGGGGCAGGGACTCCCAAACAAGAAGTCTCTACTGGGGTGAGAAAGGTAAAGGAAAGTCCTGAAACCCATCAGACTACACAAGCAGTTTTTTTCTTGTATGGGGAAATTTTCTACATCACCTTTTCCTATCAAAGAGATCCCCTACAAAAGGAGTGAGGGAGTTCTGCAATAAAAGCAGGTTTCACTGGAGTAGAGACAGGAAAAGGCATCTTCCTAAAGCAGGGACAAAATGAGGCAGAATAAGAGTAACAAGGGGCTGTAAATAGATTTGTCACCTGCCACTGAGCCCTTCCAGGCTTGCCTCCAGCTTGTATTTGCAGGTGTCCACAGCAGCTCCAGGCAGGTTGGTAGGACCTGAGGAAGAGCTGCTGCTTCTGACACCTTGGAGGGTGGTCACAGTCTGCTCCTCTGGGTCACAGATGAAAAAGGAATAGCAAAAAGCACAAAGATGACTGTGAGAACAGCCTCAGTTTGCTCAGTTTTGCTGCACTGGATTTACTGGCATATTGCTTTTCACCAGAAATGTGTTTTCTGTACATATTATTTTAAATACTGGTTCAGCTGCTTGAAAACAGAGGGATTTTTAGCCTGCTCCCACACACACACCTGGGTCCCCCTGGGTCCCCCTGCACCTTCCCCCCAACCCCTGGAAATAAGTTCTCAAAGATATAAGAAAGGAAAAAGCAAATGGAAGAAAATGAAACATACTTCTCATTTGCTATGGGTTGCAAAGACATTTCCCACTGGAAAAATATGTAAAAAGAATATTCTACTAGAACTACAGCAAGATGACTGGGATTCTAGGGGTAGGAATGGGTTTAAGTCTTTTTTCTAAAAGCTTTTTTTAAAATTCCTTGCCACCCATCGATTTTGTCTTACATAAAATACTGTCCATCCTTTTCTTGGGCTGAATGCTTCATTTTCTCACAGCTAAAAAAATCAAACTGACAGTTTTCCTTTCAGCATCCCTATAACCCTTCTGATATTCAGCCAAACCCAGTCATTTGCAAAGGTGTTATTCTGGTAACTAGCAGACACCCCGCAGAATCCATGGACAAGCACACTCCTTTCTAGTCAAGTTAAAGCCTGTTGGTAAGAATAAAACTCTCTGAAAATTGCAAAAAGCAGGCAGCAAATGTTTAATGAAACATTTTCCTCTGGGGAGCCTTGCAGCTGGTAGCAGAACAAGGTGTGTGACTATTTGCCACTGACACATTTGAAGGCATCAGGTTCCTGCTCTGTTAGGTACTTGGACAATAAAGCCTTGAAATGTGTTCATTTCTAGGCCTGGATGTGATTCAAGTTGGTGATGAGGACACTTTGCTAAGGTTTGTCTGGTCTTGGCTGTCCTGACATCACAGATCCTGCTGAAGCACCAAGTTTGATACTGGTTTGAATGTGGCAGTGGTGCCAGTGCACATCAGTACCTGATGCACTGCAGGAATGTGGCACTTCAAGGGTGTTGCATGATCCATGGCCATGCAGAGCTCAGATTAAAGGTAAGAATAAATTGTGCTGGGTTGTGAAGGGACAAGAGAAGTAACAGGTCTCTGTCAGCTGCTGCACCAGACTTCACTGACTCTTCAAAGTTTTGTCCTGCCAAGGCAGCAGTGAGCCCAGAGGGGGACTCCCTTCAGTAACCCATTTGACATCTGACAGGCCTCATTTCCACCACCCTGGAAATGCAGAAGGTCCTGCCACCTGGTTCCCTGACACCCTGACTGGGGTCACACTGCGATGCCCCCCTGGGCATTTGGCAGGAGACAGTTTGGAAAGTGGTTTATCAATCTGGCTGAAGGAGGTAGAGCCATCAATAGCAACACTTTTAGAGGAAACAGAATTGCTTGGACAAGGCCATACAAGTTTTCCATGTTTTTCATGCCTGTGTTACCAGTGCTGCAAGATGTCCAATCTGCACAGCACCCATACTGGGTGTGAATGGAAAAACCACTATCCAAGTGTGTGATTTTTTTCCAAGCTTGTGGAGCTCAGATGGTTGTTTGGTATAGGCAGAAGCTTTGCTTGTTTGTCTGTGTGCTTATGCAGTGCAAACCTGCACAGCTTCACCAATGGAATAGAAATGACATCCAGGATGACTCACATTCATGTGTCACAAAAAGGTACAGATGAAGCTGCAGTGCTGCCTTTTCCCTGCTCGTGCTCTGGGAACAAACTTCCCAGCCATTTCCAATCAACAACACTCATCCAAGCAGATGAAGATGGTCCTTCATTAATCAGCCTTCAGATTTGCCTGGAGCTTGTTCTAATTGATGTAGAGCACAGCTTCAATTCTCCAGAAATGAACAGCAAAATAAATGCAGTAAGTTTAACTCCAGTGTGTCAATCCCATTTCCAGTGGTTTTATGGTTTTATTTCCTTGGACAATTTTCTGCCACTCTCAGCCTGGCAGTGCAGAAGCACATTGATCAAGCAGAACTTGTGTGCAGGGATGCCAACATGTCTGTGGTTTTACTCACCTCACTCCAGTATTTGCCAGAATAAAGATTTTTTATAAGTCACCCCTTCTGTGGTATGAGCTGTTGCCTAGATCAGAACACTGCTTAGACATTGTAGGTCTAAGGACCTAAGGTCTAAGGTCCAAGGTCTGAGGAGCCCAAAACTGCACCCTGTTCTCCAGATGTGTCCTCACCAGGGCAGAGCAGAGGGGCAGAAGAACCTCCCTGATCTGCAGGCCACACTCTTCTTGATGCCCCCCAGGAGACCACTGGCCTTCTTGGCCACCAGGGCCCATTGCTGGCTCATGATCAGCCTGTTGTCCACCAGGACCCCAAGGTCCTTTTCCCCAGAGCTGCTCTCCAGCAGGTCAGCCCCATCCTATACTGATCCATGGGGTTGTTCCTCCCCAGATGCAGGACCCTACACTTGCTCTTGTTGAATTTCATGAAGTGTCTCCAGCCTGTAGCAACCCCTGGGGGACTCCACAAGACACAGGTCTCTGCCACACTTACCACAACTCTCTGAGCTCTGCCCTTCACTGGGTGGGAAGTGATGGGGACCAGTTACCTACTGAAGTAGGTGAAGTGAAAGTGAAGCCTGAATAGCAAAACCTGCTGCCCAGTTATCACCAGTATGGATGTTTGTGCAAGTTATGCAGGCTCTGGGTGGCAGGAGAAGGAATTTACACAAATTTACATAATTGGGTTATGATTTAAGAGAAGCAGCAGTTCAGAGTTCAAGTGCATATTTGGGATCAGAGCTTAGAAACCTCCATTCAGCTGCTCTGAAATGTAACTTTTGATAATGTGGCCCATAAAGATTTCCCTCAAGTTCATGTATCTTTTCTTTTTTTCTTTTCCTTTCCTTTTTTTTTTTTTAATGATACAGCTTCTGAACATAAAATGCAGCCCTTTGCTCCTTTGGCATGCACAGTTTTTGGTAATAAATGTCATCTTATTCATGAAAGAAGCAGAATTTCTCATCGTCCCTGATTTTGCAACAAGACCAGCAATTCTCCTACCAAATCATGACAGATGTGCTTTTACAAGGAGATATTCCTGATTTGCCTCCTGGATCATATAATACTGGGTAAAATTGAAAGTGCTGGGTAAGAATGAAGTGTTATCAACTGAGGACTAAGACTATCTATAATCCCTCCAATCCAAATTGGATTAATTATTTGCAGAAAGTGCTCAAAGTGCTTGTATTAGATCAAGGGCTAAATGGGTTGAAGTGGGTTGTACAATTTCATGGAGGAGTGTTAAGCAAAAAGGGGATTTGTCAATGAGAAAACTTTATTAAAACAGCTGCTAATTGAAAATAAACTTGCTAAGGAGATGTCTGCAGTCTGAAGAGATCTTTAGGCACTGTTGTATAAATCACCATTTAATTGAGTCCCTAGGAGCTCCTGCCTGCAGCACTGGAGAAGCAACACCATGCAGACCTGTCCTCCTGAAGCACAGCTGGACAAGGAAGGACCCAGTGGGCAGAAGCAGAGATCCCACACCTCTGCTCCACAGGTGGGATGGACAAAGGTACTGGGATACCAGCACTAGAACAGCAGGCTGGAGGAGGCCACCAGGGAGGCATCCAGCTGGGCAGCTGCACTCATCCAGGGTGTGTTGCAAGACAAACCTTGTGCATGTTATGAGGGAGATGTGGAAGCAGCCTGAGGTGTTGGCAGGACACACAGTAGCCCAGTTTAGATCCAGTTTTCCACCATAACAGGAAAACCTGCTGTGACATCAGAATGAGCTGCTCCCAGAAGGGACAGGCTGCTGTCATTCAACCCACATCAGTTTGGGTCAGGGGGGTTCCAACAGGGCTCCTGGGAGCACTGGAAGAAGGTTCTGCAACCTTCCAAGGAGCTGTGGTTGGCCCATCACTGCTGCACCTGACACCTGCCCTGCTGCCACATCCCAAAGCTCTGCCCCTGCTCTGCAGTTCTCCAAGCCACAGCTGTTTGTTTCCCCCCAGCACTCCCAGCAGAGCTCACCACTGGCCTCCAGCTTCCCAGAGCTCCCTACTGACATGGTGCAAGTTGTGTCAGGTCTCCCTCAAGCATCTTCACCCTTTCTTCCTTTTCTCAACCTTACTGGTTTCCCTGGATTTTCTCCTCATTCCAGTTCCTTCCCATCACTCTCTTCCTGACTCCCTCTGATTTCATCTCTCTTCTTGCAGCTGTAACTTTGCCTACCCTGCATTTTTCCCCAGTGAGGTTGACCTTCCTCTAAATCTTCCAGGAGTCACCCCAAAGCACATGCCAGCTCTCCAGCTGATCCACCCACTGCTCCCACCTCCCTGGTTCTGCAGGATCATTGGTATAAATATCAAGAAGGGTATAAAATAAATGGTGTATAAATTGGTATAAATATCAATAATGATGAATTATGAATTGACTTTGTGCTATTTAATAATTTATTCATTATTTTATGTTCTTCCAACAGTTTGTTAGAGTCCAATGATTAGCTGAAGAATTTAACTTCTTGAACATGCTGTATTAATTAAAACAAAATATAAAAACAAGTAACAATGGAAAAGTAGAGAAAAATAAGATAAACTTGTTCTGTGGAAGGAGTAACTACCAAATGTCTGCGTTCAAGAAGGGTGATTTAAAGTTTTATCTGGGAGAAATAATAGAATGTAAGAGATTCCATAGACAATAATCAGGGTCTTATCTCAAAGTGCCAATCTTCCCTCATTTGCTATTCTGGGGAAGATGACTTTGTTATAAATAATGAAGTGAATTGGTCCCTTCATTCAGAATCTGGTTAATACCACACAGGCTCTTCTGTGTCCATTTATTCAATACTCTTAACCAAAAATTAATTCCATGGCTAAAACAGAAATAAATTCCTTAAACATCAATTAGCTCTAACATTCTCCCTGGGGACAACGAGTGCCAGTCAGTTCTTTCCTCACCAACACACTCTTCAGAGCTCTTCAAAGGCAAGGAGGACCAGGCTGAGCCCGTCAGGCCCATGGTCAAATGCAGGACTCCTGGTGGAAAGTTCTCTCCAGGGGAGATCATCCCTCATAGCCCCTTTCAGGTAAAAAGCAGCGAAATCCCAAGGCAGGGAAGTTTCTCTTTCGTGTCATTCAACCTTATGCCACGTAATCATGGCAGAAAAGTCACTATCAAGGTTGGATCCTCTGCTGGAAAACCACGCAGCCCTTCCCCTCGTGGACATCCTGGCTCCATAGAAGTTCATTAAAACTGGGGAGGGATGTTCCTCCTGGCAAGGAGGAGCCCTCAAGTGGCTTGTTAAACTATCCTTACAGACAGAACAATTTTAATTTAACAGATGATCTTTCTATAATTTGATGCTCAATGGAGCCTATAAATATCACTAGTGTCTTAACTATTCCCGTGCCAGAGCACCAGCAGCTGACCAGGAAGGCCAGGGCAAGTTTTGCTGTTAATGATAACCAAGAAGACCTCTCTCTCAGCATTAAAATGACACTGCTGAGCAGGGTCAGACACCCATGGGTATGAGGCACTGAGGACAAGCAGACATTTGTGTCAGTTTGCCACATTATTCCAGACACAGGGACCTGAGGAATGAGCAGATCTCAGTGGTCTTTGGTTTGTGTCTTCTACAACAACAACCACATCACAAAACCTCTTCTGTAAACTGGACAAGCTTCTCTTGGACTCAGCTGGATTTTAGCCACAACTTGATGCCTCCTCCTGCTCTGCCACACTCTGGGGTAGCTTGTAGATAGATGTGAAGAGCTGAGCAGCACGAGAGGGAAGCAGCCTCGGAAATGGCCCCTTTGAATAAGCTTAAGTAGCAACTTGGTTCGTGAGCCGAGTGGATCCTTCCCTCCCTCCCTCTTTCCAGTAATATTCATCAGGTTAGAAGTTGTTCATCCTAATTATAATCTCCTTAATGACTGCCCAGGAACACCAGGCAGCACTGAGCAGATGTCGTGCTGAGATGGGTGACTGCATCCTGAAGGAGGAGAGGGGAAGAAATGGTGCTGAGAGAGGGAGCAGCTCAGTAGATCAAGGGCTGGAGGATTCCAGAACTGAAGAGATGACCAAAAGAGACTCACAGAAGTTTGGTTTTTATCAGTCAAGTGAGCTACAAAAGTGAAGATGAGTTTCTTTTCATTTTGCAAGATCAAAAGCCCAAGATTTGTTTAGAAGTGCACATTTAAGTGAAGCAGAGAAAGCTGGTTCTCAGATGGTGAGGGGCTGGAAAAGAGCTCAGTATAGATATTCTGCACAGGAAAAAAAATAAAATAAAACAATTCTTGAAAGTACTGAAAGGCAGCTGCATCTGGTGACTCTCACCTCACCCTCAGCATGGCCAGACCCAGGTGTGCACATCAGTGTGAGATCCAATTTACTGCCAGGTTTAACAGAACAACTTGTCTATTAAACACAGGCTCTTAAGATTCAGATCGTACATCATTCCTAACACAGGTGTCTATGAGCTACCCAAAGAAGATAATACTGTTTGGATTTTTCTCTTCCCTTGTTGGAAAAAAATGCCAGAAGTAAAATAAAGTGCAGAAATAGTAAATGAAAGAACCCACAGCCTGACCACAGCAAAGAGAGGGAAGGAGGGAAGGAAGGAGGGAAGGAAGGAGGGAAGGAAGGAGGGAAGGAAGGAGGGAAGGAAGGAGGGAAGGAAGGAGGGAAGGAAGGAGGGAAGGAAGGAGGGAAGGAAGGAGGGAAGGAAGGAGGGAAGGAAGGAGGGAAGGAAGGAGGGAAGGAAGGAGGGAAGGAAGGAGGGAAGGAAGGAGGGAAGGAAGGAGGGAAGGAAGGAGGGAAGGAAGGAGGGAAGGAAGGAAGGAAGGAAGGAAGGAAGGAAGGAAGGAAGGAAGGAAGGAAGGAAGGAAGGAAGGAGGGAAGGAAGGAGGGAAGGAAGGAGGGAAGGAAGGAGGGAAGGAAGGAGGGAAGGAAGGAGGGAAGGAAGGAGGGAAGGAAGGAGGGAAGGAAGGAGGGAAGGAAGGAAGGAAGGAAGGAAGGAAGGAAGGAAGGAAGGAAGGAAGGAAGGAAGGAAGGAAGGAAGGAAGGAAGGAAGGAAGGAAGGAAGGAAGGAAGGAAGGAAGGGGTGAGACTTGCTAATTGCCACAGGACTGAGCAGCTTCCTGGAGAAAACAGGAATCTTATGCCCAAGTCTACGCCAGTCACTGCAGGTTCCCTCTATAATCAATGGAGAAAAGCAGATTGTGACATACAGGGATGTCAGGTTGGCACCAGTTTCACAGGGCAGGACTGGCTCAGGCTCAGATTTTTAGGTCAGAATTAACTTACTGACATCTGACCTAGGATTAAATCCTTTTTCAGTCCAAGAACTCTAGAGGAAATCAGGGCTGAAAGAGCTGCACAATCAACAGGGATGTTAATTAATGCCTGTAAAACTGCCTTTACAATCCCCCTTTAAAGCTGCCTCAGCACAGAGAACCAGAAAGCAGTAAATATAACACAGCTTTTAAAAAATGTGCTCCTTGGAAGGTCTGAGGAGCACACACCTGTGGGTCTGGCTGAAACAATTCCAGAGACCAGGATAAATGGACATCCAGGTAACGATGACATGTGAAAGAAATAGCAAAGAAGCAGCAGACTTGGCCATATTATTAGGATTTTTTTAAAAAAATGTGCAAGTATGGAAGTGACAAAGACTCACTAACACTCTCTTTGGATTTCCACAGCCCTTCCAGGATGGATCCTTAGCAGAGCCAGCTGAAGAAATGCAGCCTTGGGATAATATGGCTGGTCCTGACCTGAACAGGGAGCTGCTTAAAAGACAGGAAAATAATGTAACAGGGGAGGGAGGTCCCCAGTGGCTCAGGATACCTGTAAATTACCTGAAAAGGCCATGAATGATGACATGATAGCACTGATAGGATTAAGTGATTTGAGACTGAAAAGAGCTGATTGCAAAACATCCCAGGGAAAGCTGCCACCACTGACTAGAGGAGAAAATGACAGTAAACATTTGGCACAGGTAAACATAGAATTAGGCAACAAAAGGAAAAGAGCCTTGCATTTACATCCAGAAATGACAGGGTTTGAGCTGGCTGTTGATGCTCAGAATTATTGGAGTCAGTGGTTCAAAGAGATTTCAGGGTTTATAATAAATGGTCCTGTGGAGATATCAGCTTAATCAGAGAGAAAGGAAATTGATGCTGGAATGTACTAAGGAAAGAGGGCAAAACTGAAAACAGGGTCATGTCACTGTATAAATCCCTGGAGTATCTGCATCCTGAACACTGAGGCATCCCCTCAGAAAGGCTGGTGCAGTGGTGGGAAAGGTTCAGAGAAGGTAACACAAGATCAGGTGCCTGGAATAAGGAGCATGGTAAAGAATTTCATTTAGGGATAAAAAGGAGGGGGAAATCATGCAGATTTGGGAGTGAACTGGAGAAGAGAAACAGATAGCTCTTCATATGGGAAACAAGGGGCATCAGACTGGGATACTGGTGGTGGATTCAAAACCGTGAGAAGGTAACTTTGGACTCTCCATCACTGAATCCTGCAGAGGGTAAAATCCGAGGTAAAATTAAAAAAAAAATAAATAAGCAAAGCCATGGATAAAAAAGCCATTCAAAACTATTAGACAAAAGGATACCATCCACTGCCATAAGGTCCCCGTGCTGTGGGTCACCAGTGCCTACAAGGCCATACTGGACAGGATTTTATTCCTCTCTTGTTATGCTCTTTTGCATCTGCAGAGGTTGCTGCTCTGAGCAGGGGTATCCTGTGGTTCTGCTTCATTTTCAGGAAAACTATTAAAACAAAAAGTCTGAGACTTCTGCAAGTAGTGAGCAAAAACAATTGTAAATCTATCATTTCACAGAAATTGGATCCATCACCAGCAAGACAACAGACTTTTTTTGGTTTCATTTCAGGATGGTTTGTTATATTAAATTATTCTGTACATACTTCTACTACTTTAAGGGGCTACTAGGCTGACTTAACAGTCATTTATTGTAGAGATAAAAATGAAAAGGAAGCTGATTTTTAACACTAGAATATCATTTACTGCCTGGATGTGCATAACCAAGAAAAATTATTGAGTATGAGCAGAGGTTGTAGAGTTAAGCCCAGAGGTCATTGAAAGGTGCCTGTGCAAAAATAGCTCCCATGTGAAAGCCATGCAGGCAGCCTGTGCAGAAGATCAGGAGCATCTTTCAGCAACTATTTCTCCAATTACTTGCTGAGATAGAAACACCTCTTCAGAATAAAATCCAGGTCCTTTGTGTTGCACTGGTTGTTAACATTCAGTGTTTCCATCTGACTCACAAGTCCTTTTCAGAATTAGTTTTCTCCACCTTTCCCCTTTTTCCTCCCCCTGCTCTTGCCTATCTCGTCATCCTGGTCTTCACTCATGGGCTTGAGATGTAGGTTCTTGCTTTGGCCAGATCCCAAGGTCTCCAAGCATTCCAGAGTTGGAGCAAAACCAGCTGCAGTGTCTGGTCATTTCCAGTCCAACACTCTTTGTTTAGGTCACACTGCATCCAGTTTATAAATAGCAAATACATTCATAGCTTTTATTTAAAATAATCTAATAAAAACAATTGGCAATGGCCAACAATTGGCAACATTCACATATGACATTTGAGGTTCTTCTGGATGATTTAGGATCTGACCACAGGGAATTACAGCATCTATTCATATTTTGCTTTGCCCTTAAAAAGGGGGAATGGAAATTCCAAGGAGGTAAATTCAAGAAGTCTGGAAAATATGATCCCATGGTAAAAGAGCACAAGTAAAAAAGGAATTAAGGAGACCAGGTACCTGTAAAAAAAGCACTGAGAAATGGCCCTAATGCAGGAGGGAAAAAGAGTAACTGTAAGAGAAGAAACTTGCAGCTGCATTTGGATAATTTTCAATGACTTGGAAATGAAAGGGGAAACTAAATGTTAAACTGTATTAGCAGAAAGCCAGTCTGCAAGAAAAGAGGATGCATTATAATTAGTAAGGGACTAAAAAAAAAAAGTAGCAAGAAAATAAATATTTAAGAATGAGGAAAATGCAATAAATCCTTGAGTAATTCCACACAGAATAAATAATGAATGATGCAGAGAAAGCTTAAGTATTCAGTGCATCCCCCACATAAAAATAAAATGTTAGGGTTTTTACCAATTATTAATGCAATTAATCTTAAGAGAGGAAGAAAGAAAATAGGGGTTCATTGCAGAGTGCTGAAGGGAGTAACCTCAGCAGCCACAGCCTGACTTGCCTTAACCTGTGAGAGCACATGCAGGGAGAGGGACATCCTAGAAGACCAGGAAGGAGTAAGTAGAACATCTGCCATTAAAAGGAGTAACTGGGGAAATACAGACAGGTCAGTCTAACCTTAGTACCTGGAAAAATACTGGAACAAGCAGTTAAGCAGCAGTTTATAAGCACCTGGGGGATAATAAGGTAATGAGATAAGAGCCCACGTGGATACGACAAAAACAGTTCATGTCAAAACAATCTCTGCTCCTTGGCAGGATAACTGGTCTAGTGGAGTGCGTAGGGAAGGTGGTAGATGTGATATATCTTGTCTCTATGAAGGCCTGTGCCACAGTCTCACCTGGCAGTGTGTGCTCGGGAAGTAGTGTGCAGGAAGCTACCATGGTAGCCCTGAAACCATTAGAAATAACCTTGGGTGGTTCCTCACTTTAGAGGCATTTTCAGACAGGGTCTGTCTTGTGCTTCATGCCCACCAGCATTTTCTTTTCTAGCTTTTGCAGCAGAATATAGTCAAATTTGCACAACATATTTTGGCAACCCAGGCAGTGTCCTGACAGGTGAGATGGATCCCTGATGCCTTCACACACATACACAGAGTATCACTCTGGTTGGAAAAGACCTTCAGGATCATCAAGTCCAACCACCACCCTAACTCTGCATGATCTACCACTAAACCCTGTCCCCTGGCATCATATCTGTCTTCTTACATGTCTCCACCTCCTTGGACAGCCTGGATCACCCAGTCCAGCTCCTGCCCCAGAACAGGACAACCCCAAAGTTCACACCCTGTCCCTGAGGGTGTTGTCCAAGTGTTTCTTGAATATTCCCAGGTTCTGTGCCACCCCTGCTTCCCTGGGGAGCCCATTCCAAGGCTCCACCACCCTCTGGGGGAAGAATCTCTTCCTAATGTTTAACCTAAACCTCTCCCTGCTCATCTTCCTACTGTTCCCTCAGGTCCTATCATTGGTGACCAGAGAGAAGAGGTCAGTGCCTGCTCCTCCTTCTTCCCTGCTGATGACTTGCCTTAACCTGTGAGAGCACATGCAGGGAGAGGGACATCCTAGAAGACCAGGAAGGAGTAAGTAGAACATCTGCCATTAAAAGGAGTAACTGGGGAAATACAGACAGGTCAGTCTAACCTTAGTACCTGGAAAAATACTGGAACAAGCAGTTAAGCAGCAGTTTATAAGCACCTGGGGGATAATAAGGTAATGAGATAAGAGCCCACGTGGATACGACAAAAACAGTTCATGTCAAAACAATCTCTTCTCTGCTCCTTGGCAGGATAACTAGTCTAGTGCGTAGGGAAGGTGGTAGATGTGATATATCTTGTCTCTATGAAGGCCTGTGCCACAGTCTCACCTGGCAGTGTGTGCTCGGGAAGTAGTGTGCAGGAAGCTACCATGGTAGCCCTGAAACCATTAGAAATAACCTTGGGTGGTTCCTCACTTTAGAGGCATTTTCAGACAGGGTCTGTCTTGTGCTTCATGCCCACCAGCATTTTCTTTTCTAGCTTTTGCAGCAGAATATAGTCAAATTTGCACAACATATTTTGGCAACCCAGGCAGTGTCCTGACAGGTGAGATGGATCCCTGATGCCTTCACACACATACACAGAGTATCACTCTGGTTGGAAAAGACCTTCAGGATCATCAAGTCCAACCACCACCCTAACTCTGCATGATCTACCACTAAACCCTGTCCCCTGGCATCATATCTGTCTTCTTACATGTCTCCACCTCCTTGGACAGCCTGGATCACCCAGTCCAGCTCCTGCCCCAGAACAGAACAACCCCAAAGTTCACACCCTGTCCCTGAGGGTGTTGTCCAAGTGTTTCTTGAATATTCCCAGGTTCTGTGCCACCCCTGCTTCCCTGGGGAGCCCATTCCAAGGCTCCACCACCCTCTGGGGGAAGAATCTCTTCCTAATGTTTAACCTAAACCTCTCCCTGCTCATCTTCCTACTGTTCCCTCAGGTCCTATCATTGGTGACCAGAGAGAAGAGGTCAGTGCCTGCTCCTCCTTCTTCCCTGCTGAGGAAGCAGGAGCTGCCATGAGGTCTCCCCTCAGCCTCCTCTTCTGCAGGCTGAACAAGCTTCTTGGAAAGAGAGTTGATTTGTGCTCGTGCCCTCCCCAAACCTGGCAATCATCAACCCAGACCTTGTCCTGTCCTTCTACAGCCTGGCAAAACACAGCTCCTCACCCTGCAGCTCTCCCATCCTTCCCTGGGGACACCTCTGCAGGGCCCCTGCCTTTTGCTCCTGCTCCAGCAGTAGCAGCATCCCCAGCCTGATGAGGTTCTAGCATAGTAAATGTATCCCATGTCAGGGGAAGGTTCAGAGGAATATTTACTACATTTGGCAACAGAAAAGATGACTAGTGAAATAAAACATGAAACACAATTGCATTTGTATTGAGCTACAAGGGAAATGTCTGTTTTTTCCCTCACGAAGCTCACTCACTATGGGCAGTGGAGTTTAACACTGTAGGGAACTGTTATGTGGCAATAAGTCTCCAAATGGTCCATCCCCATGATAACACTCTCTCTTTCCCCTCCTTAGATGCTCCATCAATTTTCTCTCTCCACTCTTAAGAAAATACATTTCCTAGAACTACAGGCCTGGGAAGCAGATGGAGGAGGTTTTTGTGCATCCTTCCCCAGGGTAGGAAGAGCCACTGGTGACACTGATCTTCCAGACCTTCAGTGGTGGAGCTGCCCCAGCCCTCATGTCCTACATCTAAGGGCCCCTCTGTCACACTGGGGCACCACCTCTACCCCTGTGCTTCCCAGGAAGCCCTTACATTTCAGTATAAAGTGTTCCCTGTCTGCTTTGGCAGGTGAGTTGTAACCTTAACACCTTGTGAGCTTTGTAAATGTGCCAAATGTGAACGTTTTACAGTAGAAAAATCTGAATTGCAGAGCTGTGTGTGACACTGAGAGCTCTGGTGTGTGCTCAGCTTTCCACTGAGCTCACCCACAGCCCCTCTCCATAGTTCAGAGGGGAGATAATAGGCAGGAATGGGAAGTTGCTGAGACACAAACACTGGATTCCAAGTTCTCTGGAGGATGAGATGAGAACCAAACATTAGCTTGATGGATTGGAGACATGGACCAAAATAAATGCCACCAAATTCAACAGTGAAAAATGCAAACAGCTCAGTCTGGGATTTAGGCAGGTGAGGTCAATCCTTGCCATCAAAGCTGGTTTGAGAACTTCCTGGCCTTCTCCCCACCTCCAGTTTGCTCATTTCTGCCTTAGAATAAGTTTGTTGCCCTTTTAGATGTGATGTTTGACAGTTTGTGGGGCTGAATGGCAAACCAGACAACTCAGAATAAAAATAATTCCTTAAATAGAATTCCTCCCTCAATTATAACTTATTTTATCTGACCTGGTTCAGTTCTCTGCTCTGGTTCACAGCACAGCCCCATAAGCAGTCTCTGTGTCTCTGGGGGGGAAACAATTTGCAGGAGGGAGAAACAAATGAGCTGCCAGGACCATGGAAGCAGAAACTCCATGGCTGAAGCTGTTCCATGCAGGTCCATTTTGATGAAGGAGAAATCAGATGTGCAGATACAGGATGGGGAGTAGTTTGTTAGCAACCATGCAGGGCAACCTAAGCCCAGAGTGAGAACCTACCACAAACCCAGGATGAGCCAGGGGTGTGATGCCTTTGAAAAAAAATCAGCAGATGAAAAGCAGCCAGCAACATAAACCTGGCTCTGGGATGGAGCAGCAGGAGACATTAAGAGATGGGGGTCTTAGTGCTGTGGGTTTTCATGCCCATGGACTTCAATGATCAGGCTGGTAGCTTGGAGAGAAACCAGACAGAGAGGTCCCAGGAGGGAAAAGAAGTAAATCAGAGAAACTGGTAGATTTCATCATCCAGAAAAAAATAAGATTTGAGGGAAGAAATATCAGTCCCCCACACCATGAAATAGGTACAAACAGAGCAGCAAGGACTTGCTTTCCCTCTTGTACAGGGTGGAAGAGCAAAAAATGAGCAGCTGATTTTGCATAAAGCAGATTTCAGCAACATAATAAGAAAAAGTCCACTGCCCATTCAGAGACCAGGCTTGGGACAATTGTACTGCAACAACTGCAGCAGAGAACCAGATTAAAACATCTGTTAAGGCCTGATCCCTGGCTGTGCTTCAGCTCAAGTGGTAGATTAAATGATCTCCTGGGGCTCCTTTAAGATTTGTATCCTATGATCTGTGCAATTTTTTTAGTGCCACAGGAAGTTGTGGCACAAAAGAAAAACACCCAAAAAGAAAATGCTGCTGTAACAACAACAATGAATCTCCAAGCAAGGCGACCTCATCTTGAACTCCGCTTGAAAGTGAACTTCTAAAAGATGGGGTAAGAATAGAGGAGGCTGTAGGAGCAGCTGACACTGTGATTAGAGAACTGGAAAACAGCAACAAGATCTTCATGCCATGTCTAGGAGATGACATCTGGGGAAGATCACATTAAGCAAACTGGAGGACAATTGGGTGCACTCAGAATCTTGACTGCAGTTTGTACAGGATTGGGCTGTATTGACACACATCAGATGGGAGGCCTGTGAAGAAGAACATGCACAAGCAGGGATTGGGGTTTGTTTGGTTTATTGTAATTGGTTTCCACAATAGATAATTAACTGTGGAGCTCATTGCTGTAAGACATGTCAAAGACTGAGAACTTCTCAAGGGGGGCTAGAAAAGAACAGGTGTTAACAATGGAGAGAATATAGATTTAGGAGGAACAAATTATTCCTGCTCACCAGGTAAATCAGCCACTAAGCCCTGATGGACCAGAAAAATGTGGCTTTGTAGCAAACTATTGAACATTTGCATATTGTGGTCTTTTGTTCTATATAGTGCTGTCCACCATGCTTGGCAGAACAAATCACCAGGCATCTCTGTGTCCTCTGAGTTGTGTTTGTCTCTTCACAAGGACTAAGATTCCTGTGTGGGTATCCGTGGGGTAGAGGTGGGCACTGCATTTCTGGGCACCAAAAAGAAAATCTCTTCAGATACTCATAGTATCAGTCATGTGCTAAGCTGGGATTCTATCTGGGGGCTGAGCCCCTGGAGGGATGTTAAGCACAGCTGAAGGGCTCCCCTGACACAGTGAGGAGCCTGGAACCCTCCCTGGCTCAG
>NW_009954411.1:370001-376061 GCF_000747805.2 Chaetura pelagica | reverse complement strand
CAGCAGGAAGAGACCAGAGCACACGAGACAGAGTCAGGCCTGAGCAAGCAAAGCAAAGCACAAAGACTGTGCTTTTTTTCTTGAAGGATAGCTAATGATAGCATTGGAGGAACTGTAGGGGAACATATTGATTTTCAAAGTTGCATGAAAAAGAAACATCATTGCTTAATGTTTAAGTGCACTTCCCACAATAAACACCTTTCATGTGAAAAAACCACCCGTCACCTGCACCGTGAAATCAAAGCAGAGATCAGCTCCATTGAGATGGGGCTTTTATGAATTGGTGGTTAGAACTGGATGATAATAAGTAGCTGTTTGATGGGGATGAAACTTCTCTATTGAATATCTCTCTTCAAATTGCACCCAGCCAAACCAGTGGGCAGGAAAAACAATAAAACCCAAAACATTTCTTTGCAATGGGTGTATTTTATTTTTATTTTAGGTCTTTTTGCCCCTCTAGCAAAGGTCATAAATTATTTAACTGCTGCAGCTCAGACTTCTCTTTTTTACTGTCTAATAAAATCTGAGAAATATAAATCTATTTTAGGTCCTTTTTTAAAAAAAATAATTGAGAGTGGTGACAAGCCAAACAGGAATTGAAGCAACAATTCAAGGCAGGGTGTCAATGAGTTGTGAGCACCCCAGGAGATTTCAGCAGAAATCTTATAAGGAGGCATTTTGCTTATTTCTGACCAAATATGTCTTGTTCCCTTCTTCAATTTAATAATTTATAGACTCAGTGCTTGTTTTTTGTCTCCTGGCTGCATGCTGCCTATTAAACACATAATTCAGGTGGTTACATTATTATCTGCTGGGCTGCTTACATTTCAGCCAAATGATGTGGAAAGATAACTTTGTGGGAATGTATCAGCTGGTGGAATTGTTCAAGATGAGCTCAGATCATGGGCTGCTTTCCCTGCACTGCTGTGCTCAGAGATTTAAATAAGCAGCGATTTCTCGGCTACGGGCCAGTGATTGTTTGTCACTTGGAATGATTAACATTTAACATCAGCAACTGCAGAAATTAAAGGTAGATGCAAGGTCAAGTAAGATGTAGAAAAGGTAAAAAAATGGCACAAGTGAAAAGGAGAGAGTGAAAAGGCCCTGGACACTGTGCCCTCCCTGAGATGATGTGCAAAGGCTGAGCAGTTCTGAGGCCTTTCAGGTTTGCACTCCTGTACCAGAGCCAAGGGAAATGGTTGCACCAAGCTGCTTTGATCAACCCTGCTTCATTTCCCACCCCCTGCTCTCCCACACAGGCTCACTGCAGAAATCTCCACCAAGATTTGCCCTTTCAAACCTCAAACCTTCTGGTGCTTCTGGAAGTGTTTCTGCCCATCTCTTTCTCCCAGAACTGATCTCCTGGTGCTGATGCCCTTCACTTCAGAGAATATAAACAATGAGGGGTTAGTTTAAGCACACAGGAAAATATATTTCTGTGTAAAAATAGATTGCCTTCTTACACATGAACTGCTTCAGCTTCCGCATCGTTTCTAGCTGAGCAACAACGACTCCCACAAGTAGCCCCACCAGATCCCACTTGTACCCCCACATCCCCCCTGCAGAAGAGGAAGGTGAATTCAAAGGGCCTGGAGGACCCACTTTCCTCCTTCCCCACCATCTTTCATCCAAGTTGGAAGCAAAGTTAAAGGACTTAAAAGGAGGAATTACAGGTTAAGCAAGTCACAACCAACACAAAACCTGTTTAAGGGATCTGCTGACAGTCTTGGGCAGAATGGATGTGGGATTCTGTGAGGAGCAAAGGGGAAAAATTAACTTTCACATCAGGTTGAACCATCTAAAAAGAGAATAATTGAAAAATAGAAAAGGTATCTAGCATGTCATGGGCTCCAAGACTAACAGAAGGTACCTGAGGGTAGAAAGGAAAATGTACTTGGATGCCAAGATTACACTTTGTTTTAATTGTTGGGTAAATAGGTGGCTGGTGTGTTTGCAGCCCATGTCCTGCACCTGATCAGTGCAGTCTGTCCTGGCTTTGTATCCAAGACTGTGTCCAAATGATAAAACAATGGGAAATACAATCAACAGGGGGAGAGCTGAGAGGAGAAGGACTCCACCTCAAGCAGAGGCACAGGGAAACCCAGAGCCTTGTAGGAGCTCAGGCCTTGGGGATCATCTCCTCTTCATCTAAATCAACTGCTGCAGCAGCCATGGGTGAACAAACTCACACTCCATTTCACCTCCTTAGTTTTGAGTGAGACTGATTTCACCATTTGAAGTGGATTGATTTTCACTGTCAAAAAGCTGCACATCCCATCTGAGCTGTCTGGGTTCCCTCTGAACAGGCAGCAGAGGGTGATGCTGCTGCTGCAGCCCATCCAGCCCCAGGATGGGTGCCCAGGATTGGGCAGGATGCTTTCTGGAGGGTCCTTTCTCTCTCTGCAGACAGCAAAGGAGCCCAGAGCCCTGACTGACCCATCCTGCTTGCATTTTAGGCCACCAGGGCTGCATCAGAGGACTCCCACTGTGATTCCAGTTTTTGAACCAAGGGCTGAATTCCTTGCTAGGATAAATTGGGTTCCTGGAGCCTGCCTGGTGCTGAGAGGTGATGGATCACTCTGTGAGCAGGAGAACCCTGCTCCTCTGGAAACAGGTCAGATAAAAAATCTTTTCAGACATAGAATTCTGGGAAACCAGGAGCTACCAGATTGAAAATATGTAGAGGAGCTGGAAAGCAAACTTCCTAGAGGCTCTGACTCCCTTAGCAGGCTCCACAATGGACCACAGATCATCCCCTCCCACAGACATCTCCCCTTCTACTGTTGGGCCTGGGCAGCAGATGGGAAGCTTGCCTCAGTAAAGCCATCTTGGTGACCCTGGCTGCTCGTGCAAATGCCCTCCTGACTGTGTGCACCATATTTTGGCACTTCTAAAGTGTGCTGGGCCTCCTCCCTTGTCTTTATATTTGTGCCTTACATCTGACCATCAAATCAACCCTACCTGTTCAGATCCATCATCTGCCATCTCCACTATATACTAGTATTCCAAGCTGTGTGTAACTCTAAAATTCTTAACTATGATATTATGGCTCTTCTCCCAAATCATTGCTCTTCTTTACCAATGGGACCTCCTGGAAAGACCATGACACCATCACTCCCTGCTGATTATTTTCTCAGTTAGCTGATTGTTGCACCATGTAAGAGGTGCTCTAATGAGATGATGTGGTGCTCACTTCTAAAGCAAAGGGGTTGGCAGGTAAATCACAGAAGCTAAAATAACACCTGAGTGGTGTTCTCTGCTCTGGTCCTTTCAAGTGCAGCCTGGCTCACATGGCATGGACACACACTCAGCTCCTCCACCACCTCCCAGTGTTCAGCTCCTGATGTGCCCTACATCTTCCACCTGCACAGTGAAGGTTTTGTGTCCAGCTCCTGCAGAGAATGGAGGAAAAACTGCCTCAGTCCTCTACCATCCCCTCCACTGTCCCCAGTTAGTGTGGGCCAAGGGTAGCCAAGGGAATGCATGTCTAGAAGGGGCCCAAGGCTGTTGTGGAGAAGGAAAGTGCTTTCCAGAGGGTTAGGCAGGGGCTACCAGGGCTGAAAGCTTGTAGGCAACCAGAGTGAACCAATAGGTGTGGGTTGTTGCTCCAGGAGAGGATGGTTTGGCCTTCCCCTGGGAGCTTTAAGCTTGGGATGTTGTACATGCCCAATGGTCCCCAAAGGTTATCAGGAAATGAATGACAATGCTCCTCCCTGGCCTTGCACCTTTGCACATGACTTTTCTTTTTTTAAAAAATCAACATCACAAGCTTCATTCACTACCAGTGACTCCTTGTAAGCAGGAAGAGCCATGGGAGGACAATGAGATGCAAGGACAGGACTCTTTTCTGTCAAGGGTCACTGCTCCAATCAGCCACTGCCAGTGGAGTTGTGGGCTAGAGACAATCAACAGAGGCTCCTTTAATGAGTGCTGTGCTTCTTAATTGCTCCCTCTAACACGTGTGAACACAATTCAAGGAACTGAATCCTGTTTTCAAGAGATATTCTGGCTAAAACAACAACCAGCCCAAGTATATCATAGAGTGTCTTGAATTGGAAGGGACCTTAAAGCTCATCTAGATCCCACCCCCTGCATGGGCAGGGACACCTCCCACCAGCCCAGGTTGCTCCAAGCCCCATCCAACCTGCCCTTCAACACCCCCAGGGATGGGGCAGCCACAGCTTCCCTGGGCAGCCTGGGCCAGGCTCTCACCACCCACACAGTGAGGAATTTAATAATATGTCTAACCTAAATTTCCCAGTACAAAAACACCTGCCAAGCTTACAAGCCATTCTCAGTGAGTGGAACATGGCATGAGGACTCTCTGACTTTCAGTGAGACTGAGGCAAAGTTCCCTATGAGACACCAATTTTACACAAGGATTTCCCTCTTGCCCCCAGCAGGTACCATCTGCTGCCCTGCAGGAGCTGAGCACCATGATGAACCCTTCCAGTCCCATGGAGTACATGATGGCCTGTTGGACACTTCCTCTGACCCACTCTCCAGCTGCATGTCTCCCACAGAAAGATGCCATGATTCTCCTCATCACTTTCTAGCCCTCTGTCCTGGAGCTCTTTGCCAAGAGACCCAAAGAGCAGTATAAAAACTGCATCATCAGCGAAGCAAGAGAGTGCAATGAGATGCCATCCCCTGAGCCTCTGAGGCTGTCACAGCACGGGACAGCCTGGCATGGCTGTGTCCCCAAGGTGCAGTGCTGGATGGCACTGCAGGTCAGCCTGCACCATCAGCTCCTGCAGACCAGTGTGCAGAATGGCCAAGGCAAAGCAAATGGTGCATCACCCTCCTGCTTGTGAGGGGAAGTTGGATATGGACTGGTCTGTCCCTCAACACCATTCCTGGTCTTAAAGCACCTCCTACCCAATGACCCTCCCTTCCCTGGTGCTGCCAGCCCAGAAGGCCACCCTGGGACAGTCCCAGTTCACCTTCCTGCCACACTTGCCTCCACACACAAACCCTTGTTCATCACTGATGGGATCATCCTGTAGGACTCTTGCAGATGTATCTTGCAAGCCCACTCCAGGCTAATGCAGGCAATGAACCTGCTGCCAGCATCTCTTTTACCCACTTCCAGACACTGTTTTCTCTGCACTTGGTTTCAGTTTCCATGCCAAGTGCAGCCCATTTGTGTCACTGCTATTTGGCATTAAAATCTTAAATGCACTGAAGTCAGGTAAATATTTACAACTGAGAGCTTAATTAACCACCAGAGAGATGGGCAGATTGCTTACCTGGTAGAACAAGTTCATTCATATATAACATCTCATATCATTACTCCAAAGCTTAGCAGAGAGTCCCAGTTCCAGACAAGCTTTCTGAACTAGCCTGTCTGCCCTGCACAGCCTCTGTGGAGTTTGGGAACCTGAAAATCTGACCAACCACTCTGTTCAATTCCTCTGGTTATAACATCACATAAGGGCAGATTCTCTTCTTGTCCCAATGCCATCCAGAGTTTGTCCCTGCACAGAATGAATGAGGTAAATTAGTTGCCTCAGTGTAAGGACAACCACTCATTTTGCAAGAGCATAGGATCAAAGCAGATGCTCAGATTTGGGGGATTTTTTTGCATTTTGGTGTGGTTTCATTTATGGTTTGGGTTTAGGTTTGGGTTTTTTCTGGGGTTTTTGTGTTGTTTTTTGTCTGGTTTCTTGGGGCTTTTTTCTGCTCTTTGAGAGTCTGTTGCACAAAACTGGCTGATCAACACCCTGGTCCCCAGGTGTTCTCCATGGCTGGAGCTGCTGACCCCTGGAGTCTTCCTGTTCTGGAAATTCAGAGAGATTTCAGGAGCTCTCTGCCTGCAGTTCAGATTTGAAACTTCTCAGGCTGGTCAAAAGAAGTGTGTTTTGAAATCACAGTTGCTATCAGAAATCCATTCAGCTCTACAGGTCTACATGAATGAAAAAGTCAGGGTGAGAAGGAAAGGCAAGACCTTTCCTGATTATATCATGTGTGTGACCTTGTAAGACAGAGGTGGAAGTTAATGGATCTTTTACCCTCCTCTGCTGGCCCACCCATAACACCAGAGTGCTGTGTTCTTCAGCA
>NW_009954411.1:367032-369963 GCF_000747805.2 Chaetura pelagica | reverse complement strand
CAGCAGGATCTCCTTCCAGCATAGAGCACCCAGAGTAAGTGGCCCCAGTTTTCAGCTGCCTCACCCTGCCTGCAGCCATTGCACTGCCTCACTCCCAGTGCCAATTTGAGGAGCTGCTGAGCCTCTTCCTTGCCATTTCCTTCTCCAGTGACAGGAATCTCAGCACTGACAGCCTGGATGCCTGACAATCACTGTGGCTCCTGGCTCTGGTGGTGGGGGAAGCTCCTTCAGAACCTGGTGACCTGTGCAGGGAGCTGTGGCAGACGTGGACAAACCCACAGTTAACAGGACAATTCCTCTTTCCCACTCTGTCCTAACATGCTGCCAAGAATACACACTGTGACTCTTCTTTACCCAGACATAGGTCCCCAGGCACAGCAAATGAAGCTTCTGAAAGGTTCAGGAGCTGTGGCTGACACAGACCCTCACCTCCCTCACTGGCTCCCTGCTCTTGGGCTGCTGCTCCCACTGGCCCAACAAGGACTCTGACTGAAGACTCACCAGTTCCTCTTCCACCAGTGCCCATGGAGTGGTGTGTTCCAGCTGCCTCTTAGCCTGCAGAGGGGTCTATTTCTTACATCCATCCACAGCATACAGCTCCAGGCCCTGCCTGTTGCCCAAACCCCAGCTCTGCTGTCCCTCCCCACTGACCTGAGGGATGCACAGCACTGCATGTCACCCTGCTCATCCATGCCTTGCTGTGGGTACCAACCCCTCCCTCCCTGGCTGGTGACACCTTCTATTTCACTGCACCCTTCTCAAAGGCCCAGGTATGCCCAGTGCTGCTCAACCTGCCCTTGAACAGGGCTGCCCTTCTCCAGGCCAACATTGCTGCTTAGCAGTATTACAGATGTTGCATGTCCATGTGTTCAGTGACCCAGTGCTACTCGAGTTGGTGATGGATTTTCAGAATCAGAAAGCAAATGTCTGGCAGGTGCCCTCCCTTCTGCATCCCACAGCCTGGGTCAGATGAACTGACACTAGATTCTTGGCTGGACAGCTCTGGACACCTTCATTCCCTGGGTTTGATGGGTTTCCTTCTTTACAAAGGCAGCTCCACATCCAGGCCACTTACAACTCCCCCTCCACTTGTCCTACTTTCCAGAGAACAAACTCTGTCCTTTCCACCTTTTGTATTTATTGCTTTCCACACAAAAGTAACTGAATCATGATGCTTGCACTTGCCCTGATCCATCTGTGACTTTGTTTCCTGCAGCCCTTTAGTCTGAGCCTGGATCATGGTTCTGCTCCAGTGGGTGCCCAAAGGGCTGGTGGGCAGCCACGCTCTCCTTGCTGTTAATCCTGTGCAAGGACAGCTCATCTGTCCTTGCTATTTGGAGGTATCTCCTTGGGGATAGATCTGTTCCTCTGAAAAAATCTCTCTTGTAATTAGAAGTCACGTGGCTTCATTCATCCCAGTCCTCTCTCATCTTCCCCACAGTGAAATGATAAAAAAGGCTATATTGTCTGGAAATCCAGCATTCTCAGCCACTTACATCTTCCATGGTCCTCACTTGTTCTTTTTGTAGATGATACTTTGCTTTCTTCCCTGCTGTGGGTTTCATTAGGTTTAACAGCTGCCACCACATGAATTTCATAACGTGCTGGTAACATTAAAAAGCCCCATGTTCCTACAATGAAACTGGCTCTTCTGTAAGGAAATTATCTGCAGACTCCAAAACTGTGACTTGGAGCTTCAAGGTAGAAGTGACCAGCTGCAGAAACCAGCTCCTCCAGCTGCTGCCACCTCCAGCTGGACATGCAGTCTCCATTTTCTTCTTCATTTGACTTTCTCTTCAATGATAAATGTGAGGCTAATTGCTGGGGACAGCTAAACCTGCAATGATGATGCAACTCAGCTAATAGAGAAGAGTTGATCATTGGTCACCTAAATCATCATATATCCCTTGGGTAAAAACACAGACTTCCTTGTTCTTGAGTCATTATCAGACTCTGTTGTCCTTATTAGTGAGCCAGAAATTCCTCATCTCAGGAGAGGTTTTTAACCCTCCAAGTGCTGATGCAAATATCCAGCCTGAGTGCTGGTTCTGCAATGTGCTTGGGTGGTTCTCCAAGACACATCTGATAACAGACACAGTTAAATGGCCTTGGTGAGGTTGCTCTTGCTCTTATTGAGTGCAAGAAACCACCAAAAATTTATAAAAATACCTCAAAAGTACTTGAAGTTTCCTCCATATTATCCACCTGAGCATTTAACCAGGAAAAACACTTCTCTTCCTCCAAAGGAAACAGCAAATATTACACTTGATGTCCAAACTGGTGTTACTGGAACCAGCTACAGTCTCAGGCCTCAAGAGGGTTCACTGCACTTCACTTGTAGCACAATGGAGGGCAACAGCTGCACCACAACACTTGGCATTTTCCCACTCCAGGCCCTTCAGCACACACACCATCTCGTGCTCCACTCCAGCACACTTGGTGCAAAGGGTGGCAGCACAACACTTTGCCAAATCCTCACCTCTCATCTAGGTTGCTGCTGGGAACGTTCCAGAAGAAGCCAGTGATCAGAAGACCAAATTCAAACCATCTCTGCCCTTCATAAGTAGCCAAGGATGTGCAGGGCTGAGATGTTCCAAGCCCTGCTCCATCCTGGAGAAGTGCAGGTTGGGCTGTCCCTGCTCTTTCTTTTCTCCAGCCTCCACTATGAGGGCTTTGAGATAATTTCTTTTAAAAAAATGTCTCATTCCCTTGCTTGATGTGCCTTTGTCCTTCCCAAACAAGCTGCAGACCCCAGGAAACTCATTTCAGGGTAATGGGGAGCTATGGAAGTAAAATCTCCCAGTCACACAGGGTCTGTCAGAGGGGGACAGAGAGTCCCTGACTCTCTGAAGTCCAGAGGTCCTTGTCCAGCCCTTGAGAGATGCTCCCTGAGAGCTGTCCCTGCTCCTTCTTCTCCCAGAGAGATGGCAT
>NW_009954411.1:355689-367020 GCF_000747805.2 Chaetura pelagica | reverse complement strand
TCTTCTCCCAGAGAGATTGCATTCCTGGCAGAAAACTGAAAGCCATGAGAACAAAATTAAAGTATCACAGGCTCAGAAAATCACTGAGAAAGAGCAGTTCAAACATTTTCATGCTCACTCACTCCACTGACGGGCCTGTCTGTCTTCAAATGGAAATGGTGCAGGTAAAAATAGCAATAAGGGGCAGAGGCATGAAAAACAGAAGTGTTGAATCAGAGTTTTGATCACACACACTGTCCTGCCTGCATAGAAGTGATGTCCCACTAATCCCTGCAGGGCATAGTTTAGCACAGAGCACAGCTGTGCATACGGTTTTGATCAGATGAATCTCACCAGCCCTTAGAAAAATCAGTAGCACTGCCAATGGCTTGTAAATATTTGTAAATCAGGCCAAAATGCCCAACTTTAAATATTCCTTCTTGAGCTGGGTTTGTTTGTTTATCCAGTATTTTATCAGCATGAAACAGAAGAACTTGATACTTCCATTCCCTCACAGGCAGCAGAACACTGAATTTAAGAAGTCAGAAAGATCTTTGCTTTTCAGCTCTTTATTGAAATCCTCCTAGGACATCTCTATGGACAAAGTGAATATTAAACAGGAGCCACTTCTTTGCTCCACTGAATGTTTATATTGTCCTACGTTTGGGTCACTTGGGACATCTTCTAGAAAACAGTCCTGGATTTATTAATGGTTCTTAAAACTTGCCACTGAAAAACAACTTCCCTGGTATGACCAGCATGGCAATAGGTCTGAAGGTAAATGCAGGTTTTGGACCCTATTGGTTTCTAATATTCAGCTTTAAGAATCAGATTACATGTTTGTTCAATAGCAATAAACTTCCAGAGTTTTATAGAGTCATAAAAACACTACAACTACTTCCATTTATGGCCTGTATATAATTTACTTGGGTAGGTTTCCTCTCTAATGATGCAGTGCAAGTGATTGGAGTTCTATTAGCTGGAAACAGTACATCTACATTTGCAGAAGTCTCATAAATAATTCTGCCCAATGGATGGCATCCCATCCAGCCTGCTGTGGAAGGAAGGGGAGGAGGGGCTGGCAGGGGAAGGAGAGGAGGAGAGAGATGGGAGGAATAGAAAAGAAGGCTGCTGAGACATCACACAAATCAGGAATTCCAGGATCCTCTTTTTGCCAGCAGTACCAAAATCCCATTTTCTTGCTTAATTTGTGGGATGCTTTTAGCTTGAAATGTAACCACTTCATGCCAGACTGTGGGCTGAACTCCTGGTGAGCCTTGCAAAGGCATCCATGTGAAGTGGTATCTACCAGGACACAGAGAATTCCTGAGCACTTTCAGACAGGGGCTCAGCTGCCAGGAAGCTTTAAAGCAATAAATGAAATGTGAGACTGACTTACAACTAGCTGAATTACTTGGTCTCAGGTAGCAGTACAGGAGAGCTGTATCTCAGGTTTAAGGTCCTTCAGCCAAGGAAGGGACCAAGGGGTCACCCTGCTCTCAGAGAGAGGATGTGTCACTGTGCAAACACCCAAGGCAGAGGCAACACCATCATTTATGTCTATATAGCACCCAATGGTTAAAATACTGAGTTAGGATACTGATAGGAAGTGGGGCTGCCTGCCATCTATCCCTGGAAATGACATTAAAGGTAGTGATACTTGATTTTCACAAGTATCACTTGTGAAAAAAAGAAATCAATTAAATAGCAGCAAGTCCATTCCAATAGAATTATGAAACAAAGGGTTAGCAATTGTGGGTCACATTTCTTTGATACATAACTGAGCTGTGCTCAAGGCTCATAAGGAACTGGTATAGATTTGCTGTTATTTAGACTATTATCCTTGTGATTCCAATAGGAAGTTCAGTGCTCCAACATTCCTTCTTCAGCATTTAGCAGAAGAAAGGGAGTCTACAGGAAAGCTGGGAAGGCATTTTTTTCAAGGGCTTGTAGTGAGAGGCTAAGAGGTAATGGATCAAAACTTAAAGAAGGGAGATTTAGGTTAGACATGAGAAGGAAATTCTTTGTTGTGTGGTGAGAGCCTGGCCCAGGTTGCCCAGGGAAGCTGTGGCTGCCCCATCCCTGGCAGTGTTGAAGGGCAGGTTGGATGGGGCTTGGAGCAGCCTGGGCTGGTGGGAGGTGTCCCTGCCCATGCAGGGGGTGGGACTGGATGAGCTTTAAGTTCCCTCCAACCCAAATCAGTCTATGATTCTACGAAAACCACACTGGCTCCTAGACACTGCCATTCTGGCTCTGGCCTCAGTGACTTCAGAAGCCCCCAGTCCTACTTAACTTCACTAAATAGGATTCAGAGTCAATATCATAGTTCTTTAAAGAACACACTGTGTGACTAAATAACAACAACCAAAAAGGAATATCTCAGTTAGAGGATCATGCCAGAGTAAGATTGAAAGGGTTGTGAATAAATTTAGGCTAGAAAGCAGGAAAAAAAACCCAAACAAAACCATTTCAGAATTGTATCCTGAAAGGACATTCCAACCAGTGCAGCAGTGGCAAGAAACTTAAATGCTTTTAAGGTGAAAAAAATGCAGGAAGGCTTGTAAAGCAGGGTATGGGTCAGCCTAAAGGAATAGATGAAATGGGCAATATGAGTTCTTATGTGACTCACCTTGACACTTTCTAGAGGAAAGCAGAGGATGGAAGGAGGCTTGTTTATTGTTCAATGATTATATTTATTTGTTTTGTTCTTGTTCTGTATTTTATACTTGGGAAACTGAGCTGTCCTGGTGGATATTTTTGTAACCCTTTCTATTCTCTTCATAACAGTAAAGCTTGTGCAATGGAAAAGGGATTTCTTTCCAAGGATTTTCATGTAAAAAATGGAATCAGACAAGGGCTTGTGGACCTGTGCCTGCTCTGTTCAGCCTTTTGTGCTCAGGACTGCTGCCTTTAGGTTACTAAATAATGAAATCAAACCAACTTCTGTTTGCTAATGGCTATTGCTACATGTTCCAAGGCCCTAATTCTTTCCTGGTCACAACCACGTCTTAGTACCAGAAGCAATAGGTAATTTTCTTCCTATTCCAAGCTGGCCTTCCAGTGAATGGAATCAGACTCAAAGAAGCCAATAAACTAACACATACTGGTAACGTTCTCTCTCAGCTTTATTTACCCAGGTGTATTGGATAAATTTCCCATTACAACACGATGCCACCCAAAATGGAAAAATCAGTCAAAGAAACTGCAAGAGGAAAACCAATTCTTAACTTGGTTGCATCCCATATAAACAAGACAGAGCACCTGACTGAAATATTAGTGCAGAAAGGCACCTACAACAGTCACCAGCAAGTGCTTCTGTTCAGCTTCTATTCAGCAACTTTGCTGGAATAAACAAGCAATAAAGACCATTGCAATGTGTTTAACTTTCAACTGACAAATATTTCTCATTATCTGCCTTGTACTGAAAAGAGAAGAAAAGGAACAGTCAGAACAGTAAATAGATAGAATAATTTGTTTGGCCAGTATTGCCAGAGGTCTAGTCTGCTCCTCCCTACAAGAGGCCTGTGTGTGCATGACCCTCTGCTCCTTCAGTGTCCAAAGCAGCAGGTTCAACAAGCAGAGCAAAGTGTCCTTGGTCTCTCAGCAGTAACTATAAACATTCAGGCATTATCAGTCCATCAGCTGGAAAACTTGCTGCTGGTTTCAGCAAGTGGCTGCTTAAAGGAGAGTTCACTGAAGGAAAAAAAATCAGTGAAAAGAAAATTGGCTTCATCCTGGCTCAAGGCAGGACAGGTGTAGAAACCAGAGATATCACCCTGGGACTCTGAGCAAATGCACATCACTAACCCAAAGGACTGCAGAGGGACCAAGAGAAGCCAGTAAGAGTAAACAGAGGGGCAAAAAGGCTACTGGAAATACAAAAGGATAACCAAAGTTTAGAGAAATAAGTGCACAGCAAAGCACTAATGCAGTATTTGCAGCTGGTTTTTAACATGGAAGAGGTCAAGGAGGCTCCTGCACAGCTGCTCTTTATGAGGGGACACATCAGAGGATCCTTCTCACATAGAAGGACATCATGAAGCATATCAAAAGGTATTATAACAAATCACCAAGGCTAAAGGATATTCTGCCAAGAGTACATGAGGAACTCCACTGTGAAATTGCTGAATTAATAACTGGTGTGCAAGCTGAAATGTAAAAATGTCTCAATGTCAAGACACATGAAGGTAGCTAATGTGGTTTCAATTTTTAAAGAGGATCCTATGTATGGCTCAGGAAACTACAGCCTGGTAGCTTCTCTGTAGCAGAGGAATTGATAGAAATTAGAATATAAAGGAGGATCAATGGATAAATAAAATATAATGGAGAAGAGTCCATGCAGTTCTGTAAAGGGATATCATGCTTTACAGCCCATTGTAGCTCTTTGAAGAAGTCAATAGACATGGGGATGAGGGAGATCCAGCTGATGGTGTCTTTGCATTTCTAAAGGCATTTTACAAGTCCTTCACAAAAAAATCTTACAGAAGCTACTACAGAATGAGAGAGAAGGTCCTCACACAAAGAAGTATTTGTTTAAAATGTACCAAACACAGATTTGCAATTAAATGAGAAGGGTGGTAGCTACTGAAAGGAGCTAGTGAATTCAGTTAGTGAAAAAAAAATTTGAATTATTGTTATGACAAAAGACAGGGTTATTGTGGCAGCAGCCATAGCCCTGCTGCAAGCCTTCCTGACCACTTTGTGCATTTCTCATCTTCAACTCAGAAAGGACACACCAGAACCTGAAAAAACCAGAAAGGGGCAGCTGGTGTGAGGAAAGGCTCAGAGTGATTTCCATTCCAGGAACAGCCACATACACTATGATTCTTCATCCTGAACTGAAGATACCTGGATGTGGCAAGGTGAAGGGAGGGGTGGTGGGAGAAGCAGGAGATCAGAGGAATGGCCAAATTAGGAGCAATTGTAATAATTGTTCATTTTCTCTCTCATAGGCAGTTACACTCAGCTTGGCAGATGGTGGGTTCAAAACAAACAAAAGGGTGGAGTTTCTCCATGTACTACAAAGGTAACTCTGTGACATTTGCCACAGGTAGTTTCACATCATGGAAACCCTGTTCAAAGTGAGATTGGGAAGGTTCCTCCTCCCCTGAGGGTTGTGAAACACTAAGGTACCACCGAGGTGTCAGTAGTTCTAGAGCCACAGGCAGCCAGAGGTTGCTCCACTGTCATCCCCTCCCCTTTAACACCCATCAAACCCCCACTGGGAAAGAGGACTCATGGTCAGACCATTCTGAAACACTCAGGTCCTTGTAGTAGGTGAAAGTGATGCCCTTCAGAGCACTTTTAACTGTTGTCACTTTTAGAATAGAGTTGGGAATTAAGCAAGTACTTGTGCACACTGTTACCTATTTGCTGTCTTTTGTGGGTCCAGGTTTTGCCACAGCCTGAGGAGTTTGGAGGATGCTGTGGCAGCAGGGGCAGAGGTGCCTGCCACACAAACACGTGGCCAAACACTGAGGGAAATGACTTGCAACAGCCTTACTGATCACACTCCTGTCCAGCAGTTGTGTAAGAGCAAAGATTTCAGGATCCCCAGCAGGCCCTTTGCAGGCAGGTTTCTTGATGTAAAAATCTGCTTGGAGAAAAATCCTCCAAGTGGATGCTAGTTCAGCAACACTCTGTGAACTGTCTTTAACTGTTTCCATAAGATGGTGTAAGAAAAAGCTTGATATCAAGACACTTGAATCAAATCTATTTATGATGCTTTCATGTTCTTTAAGGCAAAATTACCCCCACCAGCTGGGAGTCCATAGAGAATAAATGGCTACATCACATCAAAGAAATTATCTCCATCAGCTGTGATGGACTAACCTTTATTGTTTGAATCCTCTGCTTCAGAACTTCTTTGGTTGCCTGCCAGGTTCATGAAGCAGGAATCTTCTCTTGATTCATAACCTGGCTCCTGAGAGCAGTATCCCTTCCTTCCCCCTTCCTCTGAAGCTCTGGGCAGAGAGACACAAGCAAGTGAGCCAGTTTGGCAGCAAACCTGCTCTAAGATTGAACTTAGAGCAGCATTAACAACTTTCATTGCAAAGTTCAGCATATCTTGCTTTCAGGTCCAAGGTAAAGTAATTAGCCATGGAGCTTGTTGGAGTCCTCCTTGAGATATTAACTCTCAGTGCTCCTCAGTGGCTTTTTCTCTCCCTTCCCCTGATCTGTGGGCTTTATTCCACACCTACAGATCATAACAAAAACCAGCCCACAAGAGCTTCCAAGGTTCAGAGGGGACCCAGGACTTTAGCCAGTCCTCTCATCTGCTCTGATAATGAAGCTGTAGCTCTTATTTCCTTGCTTTAGAGTACTGGGCAATGTTGGATGGTCTGTGAAGGAATATGGGATGGGGACATGCTGAGGACCCTTCCTGACCAAAGACTTATGAATTGGCCCCTTGAACCAAACTCATTTCAGCCAACACTCTGTCAGCTCCAATGAGCAGATCAATGGCAGCTCTTTTTTTGGAGTTCTGTGATAATTAAAGACATGTCAGTATCTGCTGATCATTTTATCCCTTTAACTCTCCAAGAATTCTTAATGAGGAAGAATTTCTAATTCAAGATATTAATGTGCAAGGCAAATTACATATTAAAGCCCTGCAAATGATACCAGTAATCTTGGCTGGGACTTGCCTGTTGAGACTGGGCCATCTCTGGTCTCCAGAGTGACCCAGAGACAGATTTGTCTTGTTTCATTATTAAGTACCTCAGCAAAATGAAGTATGAACAGGCTCAAAAAGATATGTCAGAAATCCTGGCAAGCATGAAGGGAAGCCAGGCACCTGTGACAACCCCCTGTACAACATCAAGACAAACCATCAGAGCAGCCCATGAACATGACTGAGCCTAGAGCAGCAATGGGTGCAGTTTTGAGAGGTTACACAGGAGCCAAGGGATCAAACCCTCTGTGCTGTCTGCTCTACAAGTACTCAAAGCAAAAATTACCTCTTTCCCACTCAACATACAAGATTTCAATGTGATCTACCCAGATAAAAAGACTTGTGTGTGATCTTCAGATAGATAAACAAAAGGATTAGCTAGTTACTTTACATCTTGGGCAATGGAGGGACTAACCCTGGAATAGTGCAGCTAGTCAAGTGAAAAATTGAAGATAGTGCAGTGAACAGCAATACAATTATTTGAAAATGAGTTTTTATGAAACACTGAAGGAGTTCAATACATTCTGACTATCAGAGAAACAGACAAGCCTGAGACTTGCTATAATGGTTTGTAAACAGCCTCTTAGGGAAGGAAATCAAAATGTGCTCTACAAAATGCCAGAGGAAGTAACCATTGGCTGGAGGGGGAAATTGCAGAAATTCCAATTAGAAATGTAAGTATGAACAATTGGGAGAGTCTCCTGGGGGCCCAGAAGTGCAGACCCCACCTTATCAAATAAAATCCAGATGCTGTTCTGTGAAGCTTTGGTTAAACACAAGTTATCAGACTCACTCCACAGCTAACTGGGAAAAAAAAAATGTGCCAGCACGTAACATCAGCCTGAACCCTGATTTGGCTCCACCAAGCCCAGAGCTCTGCCTTTCATACCAAAGACTTACCTTCAAGGAATACTCATAGCCCGTTCAAGCAGGTAGCACTGAGAAAATAGCAGAATTGGAGTCTTTTTGCTCTGTACCAATGTCTCAGTCCTCCTAAGCAGATGCATGAGCTTGAACAAGATGCTCACTCCTTTGTTTCTTTCCCAAGCTGTTGCTTATTTCCTCAAATGCTGTTTCTGTTCTTGGAGATCAGTGCCAGGTTTGCTGACACTGGAGTGAGCCAGGGTCATGCTGCTTAAAGTCTGCCACTGCCTCTTCCTCTGGCAGCATCTGCAGTTCCTGCCCAGTGGGAAATTCCAGGATTTCAATTTCTGGTTTATCTCACTTGGCAATGGAGTTTCAAAAGGGAGGTTTGTTGTCAATGAAATGTTGCAGAAACCCATGAACCTCAAAGGCAGAAATAATTTGGATGTGGCTGATGAAAATATCCTGCTGGAGAATCTTCCTTTCCATTTGGTTGAACTATCCACAAATATTTTTCACTATTCAGTTCAATGTAACTAAATTTTCTGATTTTTTCCCCTATCTTGTGGAAGCTGAAGAGTATTGTCTTCTGTGCAGCAGGAGGGGATGATGAGGAACCACCCTCCACCACCAAAAGCAGCAATTGTATTATAAAAAAGAAATAGAGCTTTAAAATAAGTGAGACAGAAGCAGCTATTTGGAAAGGAAATCTTTATTTCAGCCAAAAATACTTTCTTCTGCCAGACACTTCGACTTTGTGGAAACATCCCTTGAGCTGAGATTTATCTGCACTCACTGAGTGGTGCATCTAAGTCAGATCCCAGTGCAGAGATGCTCATCCTGGGGCTCCTGACACCTGCCTGAGGGTAGAACCTTCAAGAAGGGCTTTCACTCCTTTCAGAAGAGCCCCTTTGCAGGCCTCAGGAGCTGCCCTATGAAGGTACTTCCAGCTCTCTCTGCAGTGGCACTCTTGTTCTAAAGCAAAATATGGCAAACTGCCTCATCTTTGCACAACATGGAGCCAAGGTGTGTGAGCTCCAAAGACGTGAGGAGAATTGGCTAAATCCACTTGTCACTGGCTGTGAAGGGGCCCTGTGGAGATCAGGTCAAGCAAAGCTGATTTGTAGAGGTTCAAAGTGAGAGGTGACTTTCACAGAAGGTGGGCACTGAAAAAGCTTAATAAAAGGTTGAGGGATGTTCCTTGAGCACCATCTGGGAGCTCTGTGGCAGGAGCAGGAGCTGAGTGTGGCCCTACACAGTAACAGCCCCCACCACAGCCTCCAAATGTCTGTCTCACTCACTCACCCAGCTCCCAGCTTCTGCAAAAACAGGATTACAGGGTTGCTTGAGATTTTTTTGCTCATTTATTTTACAAAAGTATGGGATTCACCCATGAAAGTGAAGCCAGAATTAGCTTTTTGCCTCTCAGCTCCTTGCCCTGGGCTCCCTTATTCTACATGGAGATAAGGAGGCACGTTCAGGGTAAGCTAATTGGATCTGGTTTTGGTATCGATTTGAGGGTGAGATGAATCATGCTTTAAAACCCACTGACCTCTCTGCTGACTGTAAGCACCTACAGTAAGTAAGATTAAGCCTGGGCAGGTAGGTATTTCTGCACGTAGTAACCACACAGCTGCAAAAAACATCAGCAGGACTTGCTCTGAGAGCACAGTGCTCAAGGAAGTCACGTCCGAGAATTAAAATGTGAATCAAAAATCAGTTGATACTTGGGGTTATTTTCACTTTTACCACATGTGCATCACGCCCTCCTTGATAAAATGAAGGCATAAGTACCAGTTCACCCCTCAGCTCTATTGTGAAGATACATTAATTGAATTTTGTAAAGAAGGAAGAGTCTACAGCAAAGCACAAGGAGAAAAAAAAACAACCCAGCAAGAAATTAAGGATTCTGTATTCAGTGCTGTATGCAGTAAATAATGCATTGAGCCACACACTGAACGATGAGCCTAAATGAAATATTGAAGAGTTGCTCATTCAGTGAGCAAGTCTATTCTGTGCACTGAGGCAGGGATGCTGTCTGAAGAAAAAGAAGCAATCACATATTTAAGGCTGTATTACAATGCACGCTCACAAGAAGACCAAATGAAGACTTTGCAGAAATCCTTAAATCTGATGCTTCCTAATATTTGAGTGCTTGGCTTCATGACCTTGAAAATGGTTTAGTAAAATATTCTCAGGTGCTTCTTTTTTTCCTTTTTTTTTTTTTTGTTTTTTTTTTTTTTGTTTGTTTTTTCTGTTCTTTCCCTGTTTTGTTTAATATTTTTAGTAGGCATCAGACACCTGTTTTACAGATGGTAGCAGAGACAGGTAATCCCTAGCTGGGAGCTGAAGGACAGCTCAAAAACCTGGGCTAGCTGGAGAGCATATAAAATCTGACAAGAGAGTGATGTAGGTCAGACAGGAGAAGTGATCTTTCTCTTTGCTGTACATGTAGAGAGCCTTTCTGCCCAGCCTAGTCCAGTGTCAGTGACAGAGGCTTGAAAGTCACCAGAACCACAGAAGAGAAGCACCCAAATTCTTCATCAGACAAACACTTGGCTTATGCCTTAAATATATGTATAGTCCTATTTCCAACAGGGCACAAAGCCTGACATGCCCTAGGACTGAAGGTTTTCTCTGTAGTTTTGTAGGCACCAGGGCTTTGGGACAGGCTCATTTTTAAAACCAGTTTAAGGCTTGTTTGGGACTGGGGAGCTAACACATTAGGTGGGCTCAGTACTAATCTGAATGCAATTTATACAAATTCCCAGCCAGGGAACTACACATTCTCCTACCTCCACCTTCCAAGGTGATAAATGCTCTTACATGGCTCAGAGATTGCTCTTCATTTTTTAAGATAAATAAAGGTTTATGAAGAAACATCAGTTTTATATGAAAAACTCTAGTTTTCCTTTAACTTCTGTCATTATTGTATTTGCACTTCAACTTTGTATTAAGCCCCTGCATTACCACAGCATGGCACATCACTCATCCTCCCACACATCTCATGTGCAGTCAGAAAGTGCCTTCTGCATTTCTCTTCCTTTTCTCCTGCTGCATTTTCCCTGTTCTCCTTTGCCTGCTTGCTTGTCTTCCAGTTCTTGCCCCATTCTCCATCACCTTCCTCCTTCACCTTGTGATCCTCTGCAATTGCCAGGCAAGCCCACAATACTTGGGCACAATCCAGTGCCTTCTGGCTGCCACTTAACCCCACCTGGAAACCTCTGTGATGTAGCAGCAAAGGGGGTCAGGATCCTTGGCTGCATCCAAGAAGTATTAAGAGATTCTGTTGTTAAAGACAAAGAAAGAGAAGAGCTGTTGAGCTTTTGGAAGCTGCAGGTGTGCAGAGGTGTCCTGCCCTCCATCTCACCTATCCTCACTTGCCCTTTCTTGCTGAGCTGTTAGGACCATGTCTCCAATGCTGGCCTTGCACTGATCAGCATCTGTCTGGGCTGCAATGGGGCAGACAGATCCAGCACTGGCTTTCCCACCCCAAACAGGGGAGCATCCAGAGGGTGTCATTCCACCAGGATGACTTGAAGTCAGGCTCTGGGGTGCACGTGGAAAGACTGATCCATGGTCCACAGAGCAGGCAGCAAAAGGCATCTCTTCCTGTTTCAGAGACATGGCTGAGCTGGGAGGTCACACTGACACTGTCAATTTGCTGCTTCTTGCATTTTATTCCATATCCCAGATTCTCCAAACATCCACACACTGGTTGATCTCAACTTTGAGCTGCCCTCTCCCCCTCAGGGACGTCTGTGCGTAACCCTTCTGTGCCACCACAGGGCCATGGTCTCAGTCACCTGTTACAG
>NW_009954411.1:339853-355656 GCF_000747805.2 Chaetura pelagica | reverse complement strand
GGGAAAGATGTGGTGAGACACTGGAACAGGTTGCCCAGAGAGATGGTGGAAGCCCCATCCCTGGAAGTTTCCAAGGCCAGGCTGGATGGGGCTCTGAGCAACCTGGTCTAGTGAGAGGTGGCCCTGTCAATCATCTAGATGATCTTTAACATCCCTTCCAACCCAAACATCCTATGATTCTATGTCCTAGCAGTTGGAAATTTAACATGATACTCAGCAGCCTGAAGGCATTTGTCTTCTACATCAAAAACATACTCTGTAACTCTGGACAGTGAGACTCAAGCAAGACTCAGGAAAGAACCTCCTCTTCTCCAGAGGCCACAAAGAGATGTGAGCAAACAGTTTGACCTACCTGCTGTGTTCCTAAATGGGTAAAACGAGGTAAAAGGAATAGAACCCTTGACATTACTTTGTCTCAGTTCCCCATTCCATGGAAGCAAGTTTTGTAGCTCTGCTCTGGTGGAGCAGTGGGAGTCCAACTGGGAGGCACCCTGCTCCTGCACACAGCAGGCCAGACCAAGATAGATGATCCACCCTGAAATACATAACCATTAATTTTAAAAAGAAAAATATCACATATTCATTATTTTTTCTATCATGTTTCCCTTCCAACACATATTCATAAATAGAAATGAAAGAACAGCTAATGTGTCTTTAGTTACTGTGTTTGTCTGTTTCCCAGTCATAATTCATGACCTGCTTCAACAAACAGGAGAACAAACATATTTGCTTTTGATAAATTAAAATACTTTGGTGTATTTCTTTATTACATTCCTTTTTCTTTTTTTTTTTCCCCCTCTCCTCTCCTGTAGTTTTTTCCTTACAGGGATTTTTTTGCTTCCTCTTCTCCAATGGTCACATAGTGAGTCTAATCCTAGTGTCTGTTACACCAGAGTCATGTCACAGTAACGACTCTGCAGGGGATTCAGACTGGAAAACCACCCATCAAGGGGTCTGAGCAAGAGCCTCATGTTGTGAGAAGCAGATTGGGACAGAGGGGCATGGCAGGGGCAGGGTCCAGTGACTCCTGCTCAGCTGAGTGATTCCTGCCAACGAGAGGCATTTGCAGGTGAGGAGCTGGGTCTCCAGGACTCAGGCTTTGTGTGTGAGAGGTGGGAGAGTCTGGTGTGATCAGTGTTCAATGTGGAGAAGGCTTTTATTGGAGATCTGGTGTTGGATAGAGGCAGAGGAAATGACCTGCATTGCAGGCGCTCAGGAAGGGATGAATTTCTCCTAATTCAAACTGTCTATCAGGAAGACACCTACAGCCAAATAGTCTGTTGTCTGCCTTGAGATCTAAGGAGGGCAACAGGCATTTTTAGGATGTGAACCAGCTGTTTCAGATGCCTCCTTTGAGCTCCAAAGCCCAGAGGTCTGACCATGTCTCCACTGACCAGAGTGACTCCCATCTGCACTCAGTGGGGTGAAGCCCACCCTGATCCCCAAGCAAAGGCAGCTCACATGATCTGGGAGGACTCCTAATCAAGTAGGTGGATCAATGTTATTTCACTCTGGACTGTTACACACAAACACAAGATGAAGCCTGGATTCAGAGCCTGTTGGAGCCCCACACAAAATGCTCCCCCAGGTCTAGAGCAGTGTATAGAAGACCCACCGGCTCCAGAAGTGTAAGAGAGAACACTGAGCATCCTTCTCTGCTATAAATGTCTGTGTTAGACTGTTCTCCTTGCATCAGGAACTTATTTTTTATTAAGCAGGTGTCATTCCAGAACCATTTCCTTAGTGAGATTAATCTTGCAGAGCGAGATGAAAATGCAGCCTTCACCTGTAGCTGATAAGCTGGATTTGCATTGGCTGCAGCTGATCACTGGTGACAAAAATAAAGTGAATCATGCACAGGAGAGCAAGGAAGTACAGGAAGAAGACTTAGGAAAACCATGTGGTCAGAGTGATTACTTTCCACCTGCTGCAGGCAAAGTTCTGAGCCTGTTTTCCACACTGCAGGTACAAGCAAACAAGACTGAAGCTGAGGAGAGTCATATTGTGGGGGCAGTGACACCAGTGCTACCCAGAGCTGAAACCCAAGGTGCAGCAACTCCTGGACTAGTGGAGCTGGGTGCAGGTGGGATGAACTTGTGGGGAAAGTGTGTTGATACCCCTCAGCTCTCCTAGAAATTAAAAGCTGACCAAATGCCTGGAGAAGGGGTACACAGACATCCCAACAGTAAGTGTGGTCCAGATACATGTTTTCCTGGAGTTTGTGAGCTCTTAAGGGGCAGCATCGAGGACACTTCCCAAGATGGTACAAAAAAACCCAAACCCTCTATTTGAGGCAAAATACCACAAGTGATTCAGCCCTGAGGAAACAGTGGCAGCTCCACGTGCAATCTCAGCCAAAGGGCAGCACCAGGGCAGGTGCAGCTTTTGGTCCCAGGGTCCTGGCAAACTCAGGAGAAGGCTGAGCTGTGCTAGGAAAGGAAACTTATGAACATCACCTTGGAGCAGAGCAATTTCCTGAGCTGCCTTTGGGAACAGCAGAGATTGTAAATCAGTATGAAGCACCACAGAGAGAGGAGATTGCTAAGTGCACCCAAGTGGCTGCAGCACAGGTTGCTGCAGCTCCAGCACCAGGCTGCTGGTAGCACGGGCTGCAGACAGGAATGCTGCACTGTGTGCACACATGGAAGGATGCAACGAGTGCACTGCCAGGCATGAGGAGGTTTTGCAGTCCATAAACTGTCAGACTGGCCTGTGGAAAGCACCTGAGCAGACTTGTCCACTCCCAGAGCAGGAACCACTTGGGCAGGTCAGCCCTGACTGGCTGAGCAGCTGGGTCTGATGGGCAGGCTGTCAGTGCTGCCCTGAGGTCCATCTGTGTTCTGCTGCACATTCCTCCTCTGGATAGTGTTCATTGCTTTTGTAGGTGTATCAGCTTCAGCAAAATTTGTCATTGTTTTCTCAGGCCTGGGATGGCACTTTTACACCAAGATAAGTTGGAACCTGCTAAGGGCACAGTCGTGAGGACACTCACACAGGTTAGGAAGGCTGCAAGGCCAAATCCTTGCTACAGCTTTGCTCACTGGCCTGGAACTCAAGAGAATTCACAGGTCTCTGAAGCAGAAACAAAACAAGTCAGCCCAAAGCAGGACTCAGCATAAGATGCTGCTCCCTGATAGCACAGACCAAGAGGAGCCAGCCAGCAGGGAAAGGAAAGAGCCCTTTAGGAATAAAAGTGACTGGAAGTTATTCCTTCCTGCCACTCCTGGATTCATCTTTGCAGATCTGCTCACAGGGTTTGCTGTACAACAGAGGAACCACCAGCATTTCTGCACAGTCAGGAGAGCCCAGGAAGGGTTTTGCATCAAGCAGGACCACTGGCCCTCAGGTCTCAGGTACAAGTGGATGCAGGATTGATCACCATGCAGAGTAAAAACATAATTGAGTGCCTTGAGAGGGAGGAGCTGAGGTTTTTGGAAGGAGACCCTGGGAAGTCTGTGTGAGCATGGTTGCACTGTCAGCTACAGCTCTCACTACTACAGATCTCTGCTGGGGACAAGGCCAGGGGAAGACTGTTCTCAGCAGAGTGAAGAGGAGCAGATGTTTTCCATGAACCATCAGAATCTCACCAGACACCACTGACACTCCCCAGGCTGGTCATCAACTTAGGCAGGATGGAAAAAAAACTATTATTTTTTTAAATGAAAGAGAGAAAAATACATCACCACAGCAACAAACACTCCCATCTTTAGCATATGATTACATTTCAAATGTAATTACAAATGTTTCCAGAGTGTGCAGATGTATTTAGTCTCACAAAGCAGAGCTAATTTATTCATAAGCAGATCTGCAAGGCTGCCCAGGCAGGATCCACTCCATATTCAAGGGGATTATTAAATTGGTGGGTGTGAAGGGTTTCTTTGCAAGAGTCTCCAGTGCAGAGATAGAGCAGGCAGCCACATGAGAGAAAGGCAGGAAGGACAGGCAGGACAGGCAGGCTAGAGGGACCTATTTGCATTATGACAAAATTGTCACAGTGACAGCCCCAAACTGGCAGCAGTGCAGGAGGGAGAAGAGCTGCACAACACGGTGAGGCTCTAGGAACAGGCAAGCAGCCCTGCAGGGACTGACACCTTGGCAGGGTAAAGCTGTGCTCTCCATTGGGCTGTGGACCCTCATTTGTGGGATGTCTGGAAGTTTTCCTCCTGGAGCCCCTCTGGCACACCTGGAAGCCACCCAGGAGAGTAAAAGCAGAGGAGAAGCAGCATCTCCAGGCAGGCTGGTGCTGTCCCCCCTGTGCTGCTTGGACTGCCTGCACAACAGGGAGTTGAGAAGTGATAAGGACCTTATTTAACTGCACCTCAGCAGCTCCTGACCTTATGCATGTTCCTGATCTTCTCCAGTGATTTCAGGTGACTTGGCTGATTTTGCATTGAGACAGAATGATGGAAACATTGGGAGGTGCAGGACCTGGACAGGGCTGCAAAGGTAGCCTCAGCAGTCCCAGGTGGCTTGTTGAGAGGGTCTTACGTCCCACCAAATTCAAACACCAACCTGTGCCAGGGCAGCCATCTTATCCTTTCTTTGTTTTTACAGGTGAATGCAAGAAAAAGACCAATATTCTTCTTTAACCTTTCCTTTCATTTTCCCCCTTTTTCCACTCACAGCTTCTTGAAACTTTCTTCACTTTGGAGCAGTGACAGAGCTGAAAAAGAAAAGTGAATTTGTCACAGTGTCACTTTCATGAATTGGAAGCATCTGTAAAGTTAAAAAGTAGAAAAGGGGAAAAAAGGGCAAAAATCAGAGTTCATCTTCTTCACAAAAGAGTGGAAGGAAAAAAAAAAAAAAGAAAAAACCCCAAATCAATGTGGCATGTGTTAAAAATATAGCTCATCAAAACAAGTGGCAGAGAGGAGAAACTGATCCAGCCCAAATTTCTCAAGGGAGAAGCAACTTGCTCTGTTTCCTGCTTTCTCATAAAACTGTTTCTTTGTTTCCCAGAGCTCTGGGTCAGCTCAGAGTGCCAGCCCCTCTAGGTGTTCCCCACACCCCCCAAACGGTGAAAAGGAAGCAAATTTAGCATCTGCCTGTGACTGCAGAGCTGTGGTGGAACCAGCTAAAGCTGCAGCTGAAATAGGTGACTCTGACAGCCCAGGTGGACAGAGGAGGGACCAAAGTGCTGCCTGATGGAGGGCAGGTGGGAATCATTTGCATGTGATGGAAGAGGTGTTCTGGGAGTGTCATCTTGTGATTAAATACTGCTGAAAGCTGCTGCCTGTGGGGTGGCTTGGGGGTGTGAGTGGTGAGAGATCTGGGACATGTATGGGATGAAGGAGGCAGCAGGGCTGGGCAAAGGGCCACCAAGCAAGGGAGACAGGAAAGAGAGGTTATACCAAGGGCTTTTCCCCTTGCAATAAATGCAAGTCAGCAGTTTGATGGGTGCTGCAGTGACCAGCTGGGGGGACAGGGGCAGCTCTGGGCTCAGCCCAGCATGGCTGTGTGGTTGTGGGGCCACGTGTTTGTGTGGAGGAGTCTGGACCCAGCCCTGCAGGGCCTGGTGAGAGGCTGTGCCTCTGGAAGTGATGAGTTGAAAAGCTCCTGGAAATGGAACTTCTACTATGGAGCAGAAAGAAACTCCCCTGAGCCCCATGGAGAGGTGGCAGGGTACAAGCAGGGGAGGAGGGCTGGGACCAGTCATCTTGGAACGCACATCTGCAGTGGGAGCAGGGTACAAGTGCAGCACCCTGTGATCCCCTGCTGGCTCATCAGGTGTGCTGATATCTTAATGTTTCCCCCTTCTCTACACAAGTTCTCTTGCTTTAAATCACCTTTGCACCCTTGCTGGGGAAGGGAAAGTTTCATGGCTTTTACCACATGGCTTTGTAGTTTCTGGGGAACCCCCAGTGCTGCTGCTTTTTCAGGCCAAGCAGCAGAGAGGGTAGAAGCCTCCAGGAGAGGCTCTGGTGGGGCTGGCTGTGCTGGGATGGGAGGTTGTCCTGCTTCCCCTCAGCTCTCTGAAGATGTCCTGGGGATGTGCTTGCTCAGCAGGTCAGCCAGGGAGGCCTGACTTAGCCACACATTTACTTTGTCAAGCAATTGAGCAGAAGTTCCTGGGGAAACCTCTGCTATCTCTGAAGTCATTATACTAATTAGAAGAGTGATTATTTGCATGCTCTCCACTTTGGCTGAGCACTGGAACTAAGTCTATGTCTTAATTTGCCCTCCTCAAGTGACACAGCAAGGCAGTCTGGAAACAGGCAGCTCCTTCCTGGCTGGCTCAGGAGGTCCCTCAGACACACATGTGTTTCATGGCACATCAAGGGGGGGATTCTCCCCCTCTGCTTTGGTGAGACCTCACCTGGAGTCCTGTGTCCAGTTCTGGACACACCAACGTAAGAAGAGCACAGAGCTCCTGGAGAAAGTCCAAAGGAGGCCATGAGGATGGTCAGAAGGTTGGAGCACCTTGGCTCTGGAGACAGGCTGGGAGAGTTGAGGTTGTTCAACCTGGAGAAGAGAAGGTTCCAGGAGACCTCAGAGTGGCCTCTCAGTGCCTGAAAAGCTGGGGAGGGACTTTTTACCAGGGTGTGTAGTGAAGGGACAAGGGGGAGAATGGTTTTAAACTGGCAGAGGGGAGATTGAGGTTAGACATGAGGAGGAAATTCCTTAGTGTGAGGGTGGTGAGAGCCTGGCCCAGGCTGCCCAGGGAAGCTGTGGCTGCCCCATCCCTGGCAGTGTTGAAGGGCAGGTTGGATGGGGCTTGGAGCAGCCTGGGCTGGTGGGAGGTGTCCCTGCCCATGCAGGAGGTGGGACTGGATGATCTTTAAGGGCCCTTCCAAGACAAACCATTCTATTATTCTAAGATGAAAGCTCCCCTTAGGCTGGGAGCTCTGGAAGCACAAGAGTTTTTCTGGTTCAAGTGAATTTGTGGGTGATAAGTACAGTGAGTACCAGGTAGAATCCTCACATTCAAAGGTCCTGGTGAGTTTTCCTTCCTTGCAATGGGGAACATGCCAGCATGAGAATGAACCCCTCAAGATGGCCAGGAGGACAGCACTGGGCAGGGAAGTAGCTGCACACAGCTAGGTTGTGACAGCCCCAAGATGCTGCCACCCGGAGTCCTTATGCTCTGAGGGCCAGCAAAACTATTCCTGAGTGTCTAATCTCTGCAGGCAAATACTGTGGGGTCTTCTGTGTCCCCTGTACTGTCTGCTTCTCAGGCATGTTCAGAGGAGCACCCAAGTGCACATAAAATCACCTGCTTGAATATTCACGAGGCTGTATATTGAGCTGCATCCAATGGAAGGGTCTGCTGGAAGTGCTTGTGCAGCCACCCGGACAGGGAGAAGCCACCGCCAGCTTATCTGAGCAGCCACAGCTCAGAGTGGCAAGTGGAGTTGCTGGTTTGGAGAACTGCTGGTGGCTGATAAATAGGAGTTAGAGGAGGTGATGAATTCATGGAATAATTTCCACTAGTGGACACAGCTGAAGGATTTGCCACCTCTTCCCTTACATTCCAAGAGCAGAAAAGCAGCTGTATTTTTCACATCTCTTCCTCACAGGCTTCATTCACTCAGCTTCATGCCTTGAGATGGGTAGAGCCTGCTCTTCACCTTGGAAAAGCTGTTTGGATTTCTTGGCTCCAGTTTTTAGGAGTGACTTCCAATTTCAGAAACTACTGCATTTACACAGGGAACATGCAAACCTGCCTGTTATGGAGAGTTATGGGTTGGCTTCTGCCAAACATTGGTTCTCTCAAGGTCTCCCTGCAGCATGCAAGTCTCCAGTCACATTTGAAAGTTTGGTTTGGCATTTTTTGGTTTATTTTTTCCATTACTGTTTGGCCATAGCCATTACATTGGATTTTACCAGGAATTTCATAAAGTAACTGCACAGTCCTGTGTCTTGCACATGATGCTTGTGGCCTGCAAAAGAGTCACCCAGCTGCTTGCACACTAATGGAGAAAACACCTCTTTGGTCACTGAAACATCTTTTGTGCTGCTTTCTCATGATGTAAAAGTGTAGAGGAGCACACCAGCCAAACATAAGCAGCATCCAGTGATGTGTGCTGCATCCCTCTGCACTCCTGCTGCCATCAGAGAAGCATTCAAAAGTGTCTGAATCTTTTCCACAAAGTGAGGAGAAAAATTAATGAGTTGACTTCCAGCTCTCAGCCCGAAAGTAATTGTGCATGACATGCAGACCCCACCCTGAACAGCCCTGACTCCCTGGAAGGAAAAGGCAATAACGTAACTTTTCAATTTGATCTTGACTGCCATTAATTGATGTCAGAGCTCTGGCCCTTCACTCTGCTGGAGCTGCTAACTACCCCAATCAAGCTCTGGCTGCTGGTTACAGATGACCTGGTGGGGATAATTATATTAATACAACTGTCAGACTCTGAAGGAACATGGCACAACTTCAGAAATGTTTGAAAACCTTCTGAATGCCAGGCATTGAAGATCAAACTCAGAGCAAGTCCATGAGCTGGGATCACTTTTCTTGAAGTTTGCCAAAATCTGTTGTAAGCAGAGCAAGTTATTGGACTGGAGTGTAAGCTGTGCCTTGGTGATGAGCAAGGGAAAGCCAGACAGAAATACCAAGCATCCTCCAATCTGCTCTTCTCTTTGAGGATGCTCAGCATGGATGTCAGGCTTCCTCCATTTCACAGGTGTGGTGCATTATCCACAGGGAAAAAAGGTGTGAGAAATGCAGGGCAGGAAAACAGAACTTCCACAGCCACAGCTTTAGGGCTCCATAACAGACACCCTGGGAGCACACAATTTCCAACAGCCTGTAACACACCCAAGAAGAGACACTCAAAGATCACAAAGTGGTTGTGTCCAGTAGGAAAAGAAAAGGGAGGCCAAAGGTACTTCCAACCTCTCAATCCCAGATGCAGAAAGCCAAACAAACAGGCAAGCAAAAAAGAACAAGGCTCCCTGTGAGTCACAGAGGAAAATTATTTCCTGATCTGAATTTTGATCAATAAAACCTCAGGGATGTGATCCAGCCCCCTCACAGCTGTCTGCAAGATTCCTCAGTCTCCTAGGATCACAAGTAAACCATGACTGCATTTCCATCTCTTCTTCTGGCCCATTTCCCATGGCCCAGCTCTGAAAGTGGATATTTCCTATTTGCTAGAGTGATGGGAGCTCTTGCCCACTCCTCCATACCCCTCTTAGTGCTGTAGCTGCCACGTGCAGCCTCCTCAGCTCCATTTCATGAGTGGGTAAAGTCAGACACAGCAGATGGATGTGACCTGTCCGAGAGAAGAGGAAGCTAAAGACTGGAGCCCATGTTTCTCATCTTCTAACTCACAGTTCAGTTTGAAGGACAAAAGCTCATCCTTTGTTGGTGGAAAACAATCCATGTCCCCAGAAATGTGTGAGAGTTTCTGCTCTCAAGAGGCAGGTTCTCTTTTACAAAGCCATTGTAACCCCCAAAACAGATGTGTCTACACTGCACTTGTCACATGAGTTCACACTGGTTTTACCAGGAACCTGCAGTTGTTTCCACTCCCTGTGCACTGATTTACACACCGTGTCTACATCACACACCCCAGTGTAGTGTGAAACCTCTGAGCTGACACAGCCACCAGCAGCTGGGTGGTTTCTCAGCAGTGTATTAACTCCTGTAGAGCTCCCTAATGTAAGACTGTGCCAAACATCTTAAGGTATTTCTTGTTTAATCAAGGCTTTTAGCAATAAAGCTTGTGAAGGATTAGGACTAGAAAGCAATTAGGCTCTTGAAAGACCTAGCTACTAGTTTTCTTAACTTTCATGATACATGCATAAGAGTACTTGACACAGCAGAAAAAAGGGCAGGACCTGGAAGCAAGAGAGAAATTACTTATCTCTAAGAAAGGGCACACATTTCTGTTCACAGAATAAAAATAAATGACCTTGTAGTGATTTATTTGGTATTTTAGAAGAGATGTACAGTGAGTAATAAAAAGGTTTTGGCATCAGGGGTCTCTGACATAAGTGAAGCTTGCCAGTGTGTTGTGTGGTACTGGATGGACCATGCAGTGGGTAAGTCCTTGGTGGGATGGCCACACCCAGAGAGTTGGTCAATGGTTCAGTGTCCAGTGGAGGCAAATGACAAGTGTCCCTCAGGGGTCAGTATTGGAACCAGTGATGTTCAATATCTTTGTTGGAGACATGGACAGTGGGACTGAGTGTCTCCTCAGCAAGTTTGCTGATGACATGAAGCTGTGTGGGGTGGTGGACCACCTTCCCCAAGAGGGAAGGGATCCATCCAGAGGGACCTGGACAGGCTGGAGAGGTGGCCAGTGCCAACCTCATGAGGTTCAACAAGGCCAAGTGCAAGGTCCTGCCCCTGGGTTGGGGCAACCCCAGGCACAGATCCAGGCTGGGGTGGAATGGCTGGAGAGCATCTCTGAGGAGAAGGACTTGGGGGTGGGAGGGGATGAGAAGCTCCATGAGCCTCCAGTGAGGGCTGGAGCCCAGAGGGGCCGTTGTGTCCTGGGCTGCATCACAGAAGTGTGGCCAGCAGGGCCAGGGAGGGGATTCTGCCCCTCTGCTCTGCTCTGGTGACACACCACCTGGAATACTGTGTGCAGTTCTGGTGCCCTCAGCACAGGAGAGACATGGAGCTGTTGGAGAGGGGCCAGAGGAGGCCACAAAGATGATCCAAGGGCTGGAGCAGCTCTGGAGCCAGGCTGGGAGAGTTGGGGTGTTCAGCCTGGAGAGGAGAAGGCTCTGGGAAGACTAAGTAGCAGCCTTCCAGTATCTGAATGAGGCTACAGGAAGCCTGGTAAAGGACTAGGGCCAAAGGTTTTAAAATGGAAAAGGGTAGATTTAGGTTAGACATCAGGAAGAAATTCTTCACAAGGGCAGGAAGGTGCTGGAATAGGTTGCCCAGGGAGGTCGTTGATGCCCCTCCCTGGAGGTGCTGAAAGGCAGGTTGGATGGGGCTTGTGCAGCCTGGGCTGGTGGGAGGTGTCCCTGCCCATGGCAGGGGGGTTGGAACCTGATGATCTTTAAGGTCCCTTCCAACCTTCACCATTCTATGATTCTATGAAATATACAAGCAGACAGGATGGTTTAGGCATAAAAATAACATGACTGAAAGAGAAAATAAACTGTTTCCAGACACAACTTCTGTTCTCTAAGATTTAAGCTTGAGGAAAAATTGCATTTGCTATGTTGCTTGTAATCTCACACAAGAAACCCCACATGGCCTGTACCCAACAGCATTTTCCATAATCTTAAAACTTCTAAGATATTTGACTGGCCCACTTACATGATGGTCAGAAACCTAGACTGTTTGTAGTTCCCAGCTGAGCTCATTTCCAGCTAACTTATGTAGCTGCACTTCAAGTGGCAAACACCCACCAGTCCTGCTGAGCTTTAAACAAGGAGGGGCATTTTGGTCAGTGTGCTGCACACAGGGCACTTGCTGCCAGCTGGGTCATGGCCACATGCCACCAGCATGAAGAGCTGCCCTTGGTCATCTTCCTGAAAGCAGAACATCCTGTCACTGCAGCTTTACACCCTGCACAGGCTCCTGACTCCAGACCTATCCCTGTAATTCTACTGCAGGTGTCTGTGCACTGAATCTCCAGTCTGGTTTCCAGTGATGTGGGGAATCACCAGAGAAACAAGATGTTAGGGGATTGTTACCCTCTCCAGAAGAACAGTGGACTCAGCTTTCCCTGGGCAGTTGGAAGGACATAGGCCTCTTAAAGAATTTATGCCTCCAAGTCCTGCCAGGAGCTGTCAGACATCACAGGTTGGGTTTGGGTAGGTACCTTTTAGGAATCTTAGGCTCCTACCTGGGAATGCAGTTCTGTCTAAGAAGTTCAGTTAGCTCAGGCAACTGCCTGGAAGGTCAAGTGGGTTGGATCCTGCAATGGGATCTACAGTCCAGGAGAGGAAAGCTGTGCTGGGTTTCTACCTGGGAGGAATTCTCAGCTGCTTTGCAGGAGGTGATCAAATCTCACGCAGACAGGAACGTTCTTGGGGCTGCCTTTGGCAGGAGTATCCCAGGCAGCCCTTCAGAAGCACAGCTAAGTTTGTGCCAACCAACCCCAACTCAGGCAGGCAGCTCATGAAGCCTAGTGAGCTCCCTGCAACCAGAGCCCCTGCACAGAGTCAGTTTTGCCAGCAGAGGCAAAAAACCTGGGCACTGACTCCACTGGAGTCTCTGCCTCTACAGTGAGAAACCAGGCTGTGAACCCACAGGAGTCATTTGCAGCCACAGAGGGTGGGAACTCCATCCCTGAGGATGCAAGACAACTTGGGAAACTACTGAGGAGCTGCTGGTGTACAGGTGGGACACCAGCTCACTCCCAGATGAGGCAAATCAGTTTGTGCTGCTACCTTGGAGGAGTCCCAGACAGCCACCTGGGACTTCTTGCCACCAGGGGCAAACCTCTCTTGGTTTCTGCTTGGGGGAAGTTCCCAGGTGGCTGATTGCAGCTGGTGCTTCCTCCTGCAGATATCCGAGGTCTCTACAGAGGAGGACCCCAGGGCTGCTACCATGGTTAGGTGCTACTTCCAGCAGAGGGTCACCAATCACAGAAGAGACCTCCCACCCTGAAGAGGCAAATCAGCTTGAGCATTCCACAGAGAAGAGAAAATGCATCTTTGCATAGGAACTTGCTAATGAGAAGCTTTAATCTAAATGTAGAGGTCACCTCTAATCAGATTGCACAGATAAGCACAAATGATAGAAACCTGAACAAAGGTCAGAAAGCAGGAGCCACCAGGAGACAGTGGGTCAACCTGATAAACATCACAGATGCTTTATATTCTTTCAAAAGGTACAAGGAATAAACAGAAGGAACTTATGAGTCTGATGTCATGCACAAAAATATAATGTAACTTTGGAAAGTCTGTTTTGCAAGTCACACAGATGGGAAAAAGAGTTAGTGCTGCCACATGGCTGTGTAGGAAGCCCAGAAGGTAGAAAAGCACAGGAAGAGCAAGTCTCCAGTCATGATAAATGCAAAAGCAATTGTGAGGCCTTTGTGATGCCTCACATTACACCCATATACTCTCCTGTCAGAAAGATTGGGGGTAGAAGTTCTTTGCCTCTTCTGTCGTGGTTTGGGCCCAACAGGACAAACTCCCCCCTCACACCCCCTGGGATGGGCAGGACAAACCCAACTAGAAGCTCCTGGGTCGAGACCAAGGACAAGGAGGGATCTTCATTGATTGAGGTCCTGGGCAAAACAGACTCAACTTGGGGAAAAATAACAATTTAATGTCACACTAATCAAACACCCCAGGACACAGATACCCCCAGGGCAGGGCTCACACGTTACCCTCCCCCCCTCCTCTTCTTCCCACCCAAATCCCTTTGTTCCCCATTTCTCTCTCTCCTTCCCCAGGCACAGGGGATGGGGTTTAGAGTCAGTTCATGGGCTGGTGGTTCCTGCTGCTCCTTCCTCCTCAGGAAGAAGATTCCTCACAGTCCTGCCCTGCTCCCCACGGGTCCCTCCCATGGCAGATCCTCCACCAGCTCCTCCAGGAGCCCTTCCCACCAGGAGCTCCTCCAGCGCTGCCCGCAGAGTCCCGGGGGCTTCGGGAACAGGCACCTCCCCTGGCCCGGGGGCTCCCACAGCTGCACCAGCCCAGCCCACGGGCAGCAAATCCAACTGCACTGGCCACAAAACCCAAGCCCACTGGCCAAGTTCCCCCTCCTGGCACCCCCAGGGAATGTCCCACCAGGTTCCCCCACCAGTGCAGGGGCACAGCTGCCATCTCGCCATGGGCTGCAGGGAAACTTCTGCTTGGGCACCTTCTGCCCCTTCCTCACCAGCCACCAGCACCCTCTGCCTCTCCAGCCCTGCTCTTCTTTTGCTTTAGCTGCTGCTCTGCTCAGCTCTTCTCTCAGTCCTTTCCTATGTTCATGGCAGAGGTTCATCTCTTGTCCCTCTAACGGCTCCTTGGCTGGTTTGGAGCAGGGGCAGCTTCTCAGCTTCTCACCTGAGCCCCCCTGGGGCCCTTCCCCAGGTACTAAAAACCTCACCAAACCAAACCAGCAAACCTCCACACCACAGATATCACACAGAACCCCCCAAAGCACTGAAAGTGGTGATTTCAGGGTTCTTCAAATACTGTGCTAACTCCTGGGCCAAGGATGCAGCAGGGATACATTTTCCAGGGGTTCTAGCAATGTGAAGGAAATAACTGCACAGAAATGCAGAACAAGCCACTGGAAGGACACTGCAATAGTGTTTGATCCTTACTAATGAGGAAAGTGGCAGAGAATGTGGCTTAAAGTGTGATTAAGAAATTACAGTAGTTAATGATCCTTAGAAGAGCAAGGAAGGAAGAAAGCAAAGCCTGAGTTTTAAGGAAACAGGTTTCAGGAGCTCCAGTGAGCTGATTAATGTGTAGCTGAAAAGAGCAGGAAGCTCAGGAGGACTAATGGCTTCTTAAGTCAACTAATAGCAAAGGTTCAATTTACCCCTAGGAAGAAATGACAGAGAAGCAGCAGAAATTACCAGTTTGGCTAAATCAGTAGCAGCAAAACAAACAAACCAAAAGAAATGTGAAAAGTAGGTCATGTGCTGAGGATGGAACAGAGCAGATTAGCAGAGACAAAACAAGAGAGCTCAAGGCCCTAATGAAATACTGCTAGTGAGGGAGATAAGGAGTCAGGAGGAGACACACTGGAAGCAGTTCAGACATAAGAGTCAGACCTTGGAGAGTCCCAGTTTCCTCATCAATAAGGAGGGAAAGCTCCTGTTAGCAAAAGGATTGTGATCACACTCAAGTTCATTATCTAACAAAGGCATCAGGCTGTTCACAAATGCTCTCAAATCACTGTGCCCTAATGAAACTCCTAATGATTCAGCCCATTCCCAGAGGTTTGGAACCTCAACACAGTTTTGTGGTTTTCTTTGAAGATAAGAGGGGGTAGCTTTCAGAAGGATGAAAAATGGCAGGCACAGTGTATAAACAAGAAGGATGAATCAGAGAATTACAGACTTATCCAGTCCTAGAGAAATGCAGATCCAAATACAATTGTGTGCAATTGCTGCAAACTCAGAACACAACAAGGAGATAACAACAGCCAACAGATTTGTAAGGAACAAATTATGTCAAAATAATGCAATTTCCAGCTATGACAGAGTAACAGGCTCTGCAGAGAAGGGAGAAGTGGTAAAAATCATATATCTTGATTTTAGGAACACTTCTGTCACAGACTCATGTGACATTCTCATCAGAAAGTTGAGCAAACACAGCCTAGAAGTAAGCTCTGCTAGGAAGCTGAAAAGCTGCAGCCAGAGAGAAGTTATCAACAGTTCACTATTTTCTGGAACAGTGGTTCAGGTGGGATTGTTTGGGCACCTGCCCTGGATCTGATAGGAGTCAGTATTTGTATCAGTAGCTTAAATAGTGGAATGAAAAGTGTGATTATTATGTTTGCACGTAAGATGAAAGGGGCTGGAAATGTCTTGGTAGAAAGGATTAAAATTCAAAATGCTCTTGCCAAGTTGGAGAAACAGGGAAAACCAGTATTCATTCCAGGAAGGCCATCTGCAACACCTGCAGAGTTAAGGGGGAAAAAAAAAAATCCTAAAAAAACCCAGAGGAATGAGTTGCTGTCGACAGATAAAGAAGCAAAAGAACTAAAAGACAAGGCCTGATGTTGTGACCCCACAATGCAGACTGGCACCCTGTGGCACACCTGAGCTCTGCAGGTGGGCAGGTGTAAGACACATGCAACACATGCTGTGTCCACCTGCTTCATGCAAGACCTCAGCTGCAGGAGCAGACCCTGCTCTGGGCACTGCAGGTAGGTGCTCTGCTCCAGGAACAGCCTGCAGCTCTGGGGGACACACCAGGTGTGACCTGAGTGGGAAGTG
>NW_009954411.1:329779-339801 GCF_000747805.2 Chaetura pelagica | reverse complement strand
CTGTTTAGCTTTGAGAACAGATAACTGAGAACCAAGATGACAGTTGCCTTCAGATGGACCCAGGACAGTTACAGAAAAGGAAAGAATGTTTTTGTCCTTGTCCAGTGTGGGCTCAAAGTGCAGCAGAGAGCAGTGTGCTTGGGTGTGGGGAGAGTCGTCCAGCGTGGGACTTAATGAAGAAATAAAGGAGATTTTCCCAGGGAATGTGTGCATCCATCTCTCTGCAATTTTAACAGCAGGATTGCTAGTCACGATGGGAGTTACACAGGTCATTCCTGCCTTTGTCAGGGAGATGGGTTAGACTACCCAAATCTCTTATGTTCTGACTTTCAGTGGTTTTCCTGTAGCAGAGGAACACAGAGCTGTGATTTGCTGTGGTCAAGTAAGCTCCAAATTTGGTTATAAGAGCAGTGCCTTCCACTGGAACTGCTGATTTCCAGGTCACTCCAGCTTTTCTTCAGGATCTCTGGTGCTTCATTACCTTCAAGCCTCATTGGTTTCTTTATTAAAATGTTCCAGCTGTGAATTCACTTCAACTACTCAGTATCTCATGCTCTTTCAATGCCTTGAGAAGGAAGCAGCAGATACCTGCAGAAATGCTCAGTCTGGCAGCTGGACCCAGCCATGGATCCTGTCTGAGGTTTGGCCAAAGGGTGTCCCAGCTCCCAGGCCCATGGCAAAGCACTGACAGTGACTCGTGGCCATGACAAGAGGCAGACACAGGCCCACAGCCCTTCAATCATCACAGCATTCTTGTGACTCTTCTACTAGCAACCACAATGCCTCTTATGGTTAATGTTTTAGCAAAAGTTTTATCCAGGTAAATCATCTCATCAGTGCTTTAACAAGGCTTTCAGCTTTTTTCCCAGGTTTTTCATTTCCTGCCCTAAATCTGTAGCCCCACATTGGGCTGAGCACCAGCCTTTTCAAGCTCTGCTCCTTCTTCTTCTATCCTTATTTCTAGAAACCTAGAGAGCTTCACCTGCCCATCAGTCATTCACTCTCTCTCCTGTGGCTTGTTATCTCTTAACATCCTGGTATAACGTCAGCTCTTCTACAAGAAAAGAGAAGAACAAGAATATCTAGAATATAACACTGCTACAAAAGGCATAAAAGAAAAGGAGATATTCACAAGGGCTCATGAACAGACTCAAAGGTCAGAGAGAAAATTTGGGGGCTTCATCTGAGTGGTGAAGGCTTCAGTGGTGATATCAAAATCTGAGCTGAAAACCCACATCAGTGCAGCTTGTGGACCAGTCACTTCACTCTGATGCCAGCACGTGCTGGGCTGGATGAGGTGTTCCCTGGAGGTACTGAGCCCTCTTTGCTGGCTTAAAGGGAGTGCAGGGTGAGCTGCTCATAGTCAATCATCCTCACTGAAGTCATCTGGCATTTCCTTATCTTAATGATACTGAGAGTCCTACAAGAAGATGTCTAATGTTATGGCAGCTCATTCATGCTTCTGTCCTAGGGCTCAACACATTTCTTAGGAGAGAAATATCTATGTCTCCTGTCTTTCTCAGAGACAAGAGAAAAGTATAACCAGTGCCCTTGAAATTTTTCTAACAGAAAGGAGTATCTTTTTCTTCTTTCCCCAAAACCTTGTCACAAATATTCTGTTGGTAGAGTCTTGCCTGAAGGAGGTGTGAAGAGGTGTGTAATCTGGTCTATATAGGAACACCCAACTCAAACAAGCAGACAAGTAAAGACACAGCCCAGACTGGCCAGATAATACCTGTAGAAATACAGCTGAGACTTAAGACCAACTGGAAACAGGCCAACAGGCCAGTTCTTTGGTTTGGTTTGGTTTTCAATTTGCATATTTGTTGGAGTTAAAATATTTCCAACAAAGAGTTCCAGTTAGAGGAAGCACAGTGGGACCCCCACAGGTTTCAAAGACTCTCCTTGTTTCTCTCCTGCTTCTCAGGCATCCAAACTCCTTTTCTGCAGACTGATGGAGGAATGGGTGCCTGGAAGTCCTGAGGGAGCAGCCTTCCAGGCTCATCCAGGGTGCTGCTGTGGACAGAAACCCCAAGGATTTCTGGGTCTACTGGTCCCTGGCATCCCCCCACCCAGCCCACTGCAAAATCATTCTCACCATTATGACTTGAGGAAAAGATGAGTTTCTATTTGGTTTTTAATTTGGTTCCATTTTTATGTGTGTTCTGAAATACAGCAAAGCCAGAATCTGAAACAGCTGCACAAAATGAAATGACTTTTCCCCACTTTTAATTTCCCCAATACCAAAATAAACTCTCCTAGGATATTTTTCCTGGAGTTCTTCTCTCATTAGATGGGACCAGACTTCTCAGAATTGCCACGAGTGGATGCTCCTTTCCCCTTTCCATGTTGAAAATACCTTCTTAGGGATTGCTGAAGGGGAAAACCATGGGGTTTAAGGGCCTGTGAGCTAAAAACAGAAATAAAATAACTTTTCTTTAGGATGTTTTCAAGATCCCAAGGCAGGGAACGAGCTGGCCTCCTGCTGTGGCCTCCTGAAATTGCTTAGCTGTGCTACTGGTGGGGAAAAGCACCAGGCTCTGCTCCACTTTCTTCTTTGTGATCAGAGTATCTTTTAAGACTTGCAACAAATGATGCTGCCAGGAAATATTCTTCTGTTCAGCATCAGGACACTGCTGTTCTGTACAGGAGAACAGAGCTCCCTGTTATTGGTCTGGGGGAATAGCTGATTTTTCAGCTTGACAGTAAAATTGAAAAATCAAGTGGAAAAAAAAAGGCTTTTCTTGGATCGTACTGGAATATTATTTTTCTTGCTAAGCCAAAAACGCTGTTCCACTCAGCATGAAGTATTTCATACAATCCCAAATGAAATGTTTTCTTTTGTGTACTTGTCAGAAAAAGCAAAGAAACTCAAATGAGAGATTTACAAAGATCGTATCAAGCCCAAGTAATGCAGCCCTCACTGCTGGGAGATCCTGCTCTGCCTTTGAAATATCTTCACCTCCCAGGAGGACAAAAACACAATTGCACCAGTAATGTTCATTACCCACTTCTGCAGTACAGAGGGTAGATTATGAACATCTGTGTATTAAGGAAATGGCCCCATTCCTCACTGGTTTCCATTTTTAAATGCCCTCAGGACACAGTTCCAGCCATTGGGATAAGCTTTGCATATTAGCAAAGAGCTTACAATTAAAATCTATATGTACTTTAGAATTTTAATTTAAGCACATGAATGTTAAAAAATTGATAAGGGAAGAGGGTAACATAAGACTCCACTTCTTTTCCCCCCAATTTCTTTATCTAACCAGAGGCTTCCATAATAAGCAGAGAGGCATCATCTTACCTAGTGAACTTCTGAACCTCTGTAAATGCAAAATGCCTTAAACTATTAGGAAAGAAGATAATATCCTGACTTCCAGTATAAACTTTACTTTAGTTGGGAATTCCAAGGGCAAGAGGTGAGAAAAGTGTCTTTTCTTGATCCTGACTGACAAAGCCATAAATTCCTTTCCAAGACAGCTGAACAAAACCAAGGACAAAGTGTTTTCAAGATAAGTAGATAGCTGAAGTATGTTAATATTATCCAAATTGTCCCAAAAGAAATAATGAATAAGGGAAAATAACAGCTGGCAGTGTGAGAGGAAAGATAATGTTACAATGAAGAGAGAACTGAACAGATGAGAAGCCTTTAGGAGCACCCCAGCAGGAGTCAGTGGGTACCTGTGTGAACTGCTGCTGTGACCAGAAGGTGTGGTCTCTGTACCATAGGAAATGAGCAACTGTGGCTGGAACTGCTATCCCCCTGTTCCTGATTCACAATTTGAATGTAACAGAGGTGCCCTTAAAAGAAAAAAAAAAAAAGATCACAAAACAGCAGTAGCACAGTCTCAGAGGGACAAGCCAGGGCAGTGTAGGGCACAGGCAGAGGGACAGCACCACGGTGACTGCTGGTGCACTGCAGATAGACCATCATCCCTGAGGGTTCTGTGTGTTTGCCTGACCCAGCACCACAAAGAGCAGCTGCAAAACCTCCTCTCATTTGATGTCCTCACACAGGGGATGGGCATGGTCAGCCAGCAGTGCCAGGAGTACAGCCCCATGGGAAGAGGGGACAAGGTGGCCTCTGCAAGTCCTGGACATCAACTGATTGATGCTGGAAGTTCTCTGGAGGTCTCTGGTCCAACATCTACTGAGGACAAAAAAGTAACATTTGGAGGCCACCTAGGTCATAGTGATCATGAAATGACAGTTTTCAATTCTTGGGGAAGGAAGGAGGGGGGTCAGTAGAACTGCCACCATGGACTTCCAGAGGGCAGAGTTTGGCCTTTTGAGGGTGCTGATCAACAGAATCACTTGGGAGGCAGCCCTGAAGGGTAAAGGAGTCAAGGAAGGGTGGACATACTTCAAAAAAGAAGTCTTAAAGGCAAAGAAGCATGGTGTTCTCGTGTCTAAAGACAAGGTAGGGAGGAAGAAGAACAGCCTGGTTGAATAAAGAGCTTGGGCTGGAACTCAGGAATAAAAGAAGAGGTTATGGGCTTTGGAAGAGGGGGCAGGACTCTCATGAGGACTACAAAGATGTAGTGAGGCTGGGCAGGGAGAAAATTAGCAGCCCAGCTAGAACTCCAGTTGGCTACAACTATTAAAGCCAATAAAAGATGTTTCTATAAACACATCAACAACAAAAGGAGGACTAGAGAAAATATTGCATCCTTTGCTGGATGAGGGGGGGAAACTTAGTGACAAAGGCTGAGGAAAAGGCTGAGGTGCTTAATGCCTTCTTTGCCTCAGTCTTCACCAGTAGAACTAGTTGTTTCCTGGACACCCAGCCCCCTGAGCTGGAGGACAGGGAGAAGGGACAGGATCAACCCTTCTCAATCAAAGAGGAAATTGTCAGGGACCTGTTGCAACATTTAAACACACACAGGTCTTTGGGGCCAGATGGGTTGCACCCGCAGTATATCTGTAGGGAAGAAAAAACACAGAAAATGTGATACAGCTTGTGATACAGAATGTATCACAATCATAGTGGACTGGAGGGTGGCAAATGTGACACCCAACTACAAGACAGGCCAAAAGGAGGATCTGGGAAACCACAGCCCTGTCAGTCTGACCTCAGTCTAGGGAAGGTCATCAACCCAGAGCAGGAGTTATTCAAGAAGAGGTTGGTGCTGGAGCCCAGGAATGACATCCCCCATGTAAGCAACACACACTGTTTAAGGTTGGCAAGGAACTCATTTGCAAACTGTTTTTTTGGCAGAGTCCACCCTGTGCAGAGATCAGGGCAGTGCAAATAGCAGACTGAAAAAAAATAGATCAGTTATTGTAGAGCTCCCAGGACCAAATTCCCATTGACCTGGGTAGAGACACAAGAACACCCAGGTCAGTGATTCAGCAGGGATCCATCACAGACATGGGCTGTTGTATCAGCCACATTCCCTGTCTGCTCACAGGTCAGGACTTTGCTCCAAGCCCAAGAGAATGTAGAGATCTATAAACAGGTCTGTGATACCTTGTAGTGAGGTTGTCAAGGACCTTTTCCATCTGCTGGTGAAAATAATTCTCCATACAAAGCTGCTTTTTAAGGGTAGAGTTTGAGCCCAGAAGCATAAAAGGAAAGCTTTTGCTTCACTGAGCTGCATCCAAAAAATTGAGCTGGTCACAGTATCAATGGAAGATGCTTCTTTTCTTGGGAAACTGCCCTGTGAGTGAGAATATTTTGCAAGGGGATGAAAAAAACCCCTCATTAGTAAGGCAAAGACCTTTTCCTTTCTTGACCAGCATGATGAAGTCTCAGAATCCAGTGAAATGCACAGGCTGCCTGGCAATCTCAGACTCATGCACAAACCATAAGGATAAGCCAACATATGGACCTCACACTCTGCCATGGTTTAGCAGAACTTAATTGGATCATCCATTTTTGGAATATTAACGTATCAGGGCTGCTGCTAATCCCTTGGGAAGTCCTGTATGTTGCAGATTAAAGCACTTTTCACAATCTGCATGATACGGTTGGCTAAACAATATTAAGAAACTAAGTCTCCAAACACTTAACTGCTAATTTAATGCAATTTCACCAAGCCTGATGCTTTCTGTGGGTGCCACTGAGATGCATGAACCCACAAGTAAATACGACAAAATAATCTACCCAGGAGAATCTAAATGTTCCAGGGGATGCTTTACTCTAGTTTAAAATACTGCTTCTTTACTGCAGCTGGAAATGCATTATTGGGATTGATTCTAACAAAAGGAAAAAAGTCTTTGAAGTATTGGTCCCTTTCTCAAAGAGTACAAACAATCTTCACAACAGACTGCATTCCCAGGCTGCTTCTGGATTCCTACCAATGACTATATTATTCACTTTCTTGGATCTACACCCTCAGCACAAGCAGTTCTTTATTTAAAACCTCACGTTGGGATCCAGATTCTCCCAAATTCAGGTATGTGGGTGGGAATCTTGTGGATTCAGATCCCTATCTGCTCATTGTCAAACAACAGCAAAAGTCCAGACCAGACTCCACTGCATGACACACTGGCCAAGTCATCAGACAGTGCTAAAAGGCAAAGCTTGATGAAAGCCACTTGGTACCATGTGAGCCCTCCATCCATCTCTACAGTGCAGAAAATTAACACAAAATCTATTCACTTTAAGCTCATGAAAAATGCTGGTGATCATGAGTTGTTTAACTAGATAACAAGTAAAAAGAGGCAAAAAAGTTAGCAAAAAATATGTATTTTTAACTCCTAGTTGCAGTGGTTTAGGCCCATCAACTCTTCAGTGTAGGGAGGTGATGAATTTTTCTATGTGAAATTGAAAAAAAAAATAAAACACAACCAAAACCACAAACTTCACAAAAGAAAGTTAACAATAAAAAAAAATGTTAAAATGACATAAGGAGGAGATCAATAAGCTGGCCACTGAGAGGAATCCAATACTCTCAGAATTTAATTCTAATTACTATAGATTTGTGGCACTAACTAGTCATCTCTCCCCCATCTCAAAATGTATCTTTGCTACAGATAATTACACTGTGATAATTGTAAAGATTCCTCATATTATCAACTCCTATGGGTCTCTGCAGGGAAACCAGTAGGACAGGAAGCTCATATCATGGCCATAATGCTTTAAATAGGTAAAAAAATAAGCCAGAAGGTAATGCAGTTTAGTATCACAGATATCCAACAGCCTTTTGTTTGATTGCCCTTAGTATTTTAGATATATATCTTATAAATCATTGTATGAATCTTTCTCAAGTCAACATGGCACTAATAAATAAATTGATACAATACCCTTGCCTAATCATTGCCTTGCCCTGAGCTGAGGGGAGGAACAGGACTTGCAGGCTAGGTCTTCCTCCTGGTGGCAGTCACTGAAGAATGCGTCAGGAGAAGAATCCAGTGTGAGATGGATTAGAGATGGGGATTTTCCTTTGCTGATAATAGTAAAATAAAAAAGGAAATCCTGCTAAAACATAGTCAGAAATTAATGGAGAACAGTATAAAGAACAGCCTCGTGCTACTGTGTAAATCCACAGTGTATCCACTCTTATAAAACTGGTGAGTAAACACAGAAGAGGGCAACAGAGGAGATGAAAGGTGTACAGTGACATCTGTGTGAGAAAGAGATAAATAGGCCACCAATCTCCAGCTTGGAAAAGAGGTGACAGTTGTTTGTCATTTCTTAAAATAAGAGTCCTGGAACTCTCAGATGGCAGGTTCAAAACAAGCAGAAAGAAACAATGTCTTCATACATTGTGTAAATTGTCTGTGGAATTCATCACAGGTTGTTTTCAGTGTTGGAAAAGAACTTCTTCAAAAGGGTTTTGGGAAGATTAATGGCAGAAAAAGAAAAATCAGCTGGACCATTCAGGCAAAAGGAGCCCTGGGAACAGGGAGCAGGCACACAGCCCCAGGTCTGATGGGAAGGGAAGGACTTTTCGTGGGACCAGGCAGGGCTGAGTGGAGTTTGCTGGCATCCAGGAAACTTTAAAGGTTTCTGGAGTGAGAGCAAGCCTGAAAGAAAGAAAACAGAGGGGAGGAAAGAGATTTGTAAAAAATACTTTCACTTCTATTCTGTCTCACTCTGGAGGTCTCTGGTTTTAAAAAGCTCACTGTTACACTTTGAGAGTTTTAAAATGTGCTCAGTTTACAAGGCTTTTGGTATTTGGGGCATGTTTGCTTGAAGAAGATAGTTCAGACAGATCCACCTGAAGGCTCTGGCTGGCCTGGGCTCCTATCACACACCCCCACTACATTTTTCAACATGAAGCTTCTTACCTCTCTTCTACTGAACATCCCCGAGGAATGAGCCAACCAAGAAATCAAATCACATTTTAGAATGTATCTTTGGAGCTTTAAAAGTTACCTTCAGGAAAATCTGACAGGGCTCCCAGTATTCATGGCAGTGTGCTGTACAACCATGGCAGGGCTACACAAGTAACCTGCACAAAGTAATTGTTTTTAGTAACATACAGGTTACACCTGCTCATTCCTTCCTTCTTTGCATCCTTCCAGACACTAACAATAACTAAATGAGTCAATACCCACAGACAAATCATTCACAGGAGTAGCTTAGTGGAGCTGGGGAGACATACAAAAAAGAAGGATGTTTAGAGTGTGGTGAATCACTGGATTTCTTTTCCCTAAGCATTGAAATCTGGTTTAGCAGCTCACAGCTGGACCTTCCCCCTTAGTCTCTCCCAGTCCATACTGCACTGCAGACTTCTTACAGATTATTTAAATGCAAGGAAAATGGCCACGCAGACAAACACTTTATTTTAGAGGATCGCTGAGCTGGGATATATTACCAGCTGGAAACACTGTCAGACCTGCAGAACAGCCCTAGGAGGCAGAAAATATGACAGTCTTCAATTTGGAAAGAGGTTTTGCTTCGGCTCCACCAGAAGCTGCCTCAAAAACAGAGGACACTCCCATTCTGTTGGAGAGCTGAGAGCATCCAGCCCCTTGGACACACGGTTGCCCCCCAGCCTGGTTTGGTGAAGGAGCCTGCTTTGCAGCTCTTCCCTGGGCAGGCTCCTGACACCCCAGCACTCCCTCCTGACCCATCTGATGGGACTTCCTGCAGCCCTTCTCCCCACCCCTCGCTAGTAGAGGGAAAGTGAAACAAAAATTCAGAGCTTCCCCCCTTGCTTTCTAACCCTCCTCCCCGCAGTGGGAGGCTGGTGTGGCTGGGTGAGGATGCTGAGATCAAGACCCAATAACAAAAACAAGCTGTTATTGAGCAGGGATTCTTTATTGCAGCTCTGGGGATTCTCCACTGTGGGTGCTCTGACCAGTCAGTGAAACACCCCAACTCATGTACACCAAAACCAGGCATATTCAGTTGCACGTCAATGAGTTCCCAGAATTCTTTTACATAGTCATTTTATTTCCTGGAATTGGCTGTCTTTGTAATGATGCCTGCTGGAAGGGCTCCTGGGGTCTTTGTTCATTCTAGTCCTTTGTCATCTTGGTCCTGTCTCTGTCCTGGTCCTGTCTCCAGTCTCCTGGTCCTGTCTCCAGTCTCCCACTGGTAGGTTGCCCAGGTGGGTCAGAACCAACATGACTTTGTCTGCAGGCACCACAGGTTCTTAGAAGAGTTGATGTTACCACAACCTGCAGGCTGCCTGGCATCACTGACTGACAGTTTCACAAAGCACATTGTTTTACAAGTAACCCTTAGTACAGCAAATTAATTATTTTACTATATTTTTATTAGGCTGTATTTCCATTGAATCTACTAATGAATATCCTATGACCATCAAAAGCACTCAAGGTGGTGGATCCTGCAGACGAAGAGGGGGAGGATCCGTGTGAGGTGAGGCCTTTGGACAAGGCACCCCTCAGGGTTTTATTGAAGCCATATGAGCCCCACTACCCTGTTTTTCCTCCTCCTTCTCTCTGCTCTGACATGAAGGGCCTGTAGCAACCAGGGACATGTGAGGTGTTGAAAAAGGCAGGGCTGCCATAAGGAAGGGCCTTCCCTGCCCTGGTGTCCTGCCTTGGGCCCAACACACAACAAAGCCCCAGCCCCGGGGCCTCACTCAGCTCCCCCCTCACAC
>NW_009954411.1:290617-329210 GCF_000747805.2 Chaetura pelagica | reverse complement strand
TGCTCAGCTCTTCTCTCAGTCCTTTCCTATGTTCATGGCAGAGGTTCATCTCTTGTCCCTCTAACGGCTCCTTGGCTGGTTTGGAGCAGGGGCAGCTTCTCAGCTTCTCACCTGAGCCCCCCTGGGGCCCTTCCCCAGCTACCAAAGAACCCACCAAACCAAACCAGCACATCTAGCCACAATGAAACATGGGGGGAAGGAACCTCAGGGGGCACAGGTGTGTCAGAAGATCCAGTGTCAGGCCTTTAGCTGGGTCCATCCTCCCTGCTCTGTGCTGTAGGTGCAGAACCTGCTGGGGCAGGAGGGCAGGCAGCTCCCACGGCACCTCCTCCCTTCCCAGGGCTGTGATGGATCCTGCTCAGAGCAAGTGCCACTTCTGAAAGGCCTTCATCCATCAGCAGCATCGATCTCCTGCTGACTTTTGATTTACTTGTTTAATCTAATTGAGATGTTGGAGCCATGGGTCTCAGTGAGAATATGTGTGTCCACTCCTGCATTTCCCCTCCGGGAATGTGTCTTCCCAGCACCCGGAGGGCTGTGCACTGCTGAGACAGCAGAGTTGACCTTAAGTAATAAGAACTTGCATTATTAATTGGACCTGCCAGGCAGGGAGAAAAAGAGATTTCCGTTACAGGGGGTTGGAACCTCCTTGAAAATTCACCATAACCTGTGGGGCTAAAGAAGTCTGCTTTTTGGTTTTACAAACTCCAGCCAAGCCCTCCTTCACCAGCCCCCTGGGAAGCACTGCTGGGAAAAGAGCACAACGGGGGGCAGGGGAGGTTTAGTCACACAGCAGTCCTGGGCTGGGGTTTAAGTATTTTCAGAAACCAAACCAAATTAGCCCAGGTAGGACTAGCAAATCAGAAATGTCCAGAGTCCTTGTAGGAAGCTCCTGGTGGAGTGTTCTGTGACACATCTGTGACACATCTGTCTCTGTAAGAGACTGACCGGGCTTACATATACACTGGAAATTGCAGCTTCCTCTCTGGTAACCTAGGAAGATAATCTTTTGTCTTCCAAACTCTCCTTGATAGATCCTAGGTGTTTCATGTGATTTTATAGCATTTAAATGAAGTTGTCCTAAAAAGCAGAAGCTGGAGAGTGTCAGGATCTTCGAGATCCTTCAGGAACCCCTTCATTATGCTGCACCCAGAGAACACACATGCTGCAAAATGCTCTGCTCATCCCCACCTCAACACAAGGTCACCAGCACAGGTCCCACATCCTGCTGAGGATGGTGCCAGCTGTACCAGCTCTACCAGCTACTCCAGTGCTCACAGACTTTCACACCCATGTCTGCTTTATTCTCCTCCTGTCCAAAGGACAGTGGCTGCCTGGAATGGCTCTTTGCCATCATCATTCATGTACTCTGGGTAAATCTTTCCTATTTTTCTGCTTCCTGAGAGGACTCAGCTACTGAGCAGACAGGAGAGGAGAGTGAATTCCCCTGTTATTAACCAAAGGAATGTTCAGCTGCATCAAGCCAAACAAGACCAGGCAGCCTGGGACAAGTGTCATGGAGGTGCAATGCTGGTGCTTATGAAAACAGAAGGAAGCATTTTGACATTTCAGTTGAATTCTCTACAAAGCACAAGCCAGAAACAGGCTCCCACTACCCCAGGAAAGTCCAACTTTCAATATTTTGCAAAACCAGCTTCCCCACTGAAGCAGATGGTGCTGCCACATTGAAGAAAGCTCTGTGCCATTCCTGAGGATGGAAACCTCTAACCAGCATATTCTGGGATGTAGAAATCTGGATCTGCAGCCTTACGTGTTCCTTCAGGATGGATGGAAACCCTGTAATGCCCATAAATCTTCAGGCTCCAAATTGTAGGCTCTTTTTGAACATGTTAAGTCTGGTGAATCCTGAGTCTGGGCCAAATTGCACCGAGGAGTTGAAGCCCAGGATGACATCTCATGTTCTGGGGCCCTGTCATCCCCATCCTGGGCTCCACAGACAGCTATAACCTGATGTATTCTTCTGTTTACTATTAAGCTACCTCTTTGCATCCTTCAAACAGCCCAGGGGCTGCTCTGGTCTGTTGCCTCAGCAGGGCAGTACACACCAGGGACCTTCCTTCCCCTGGGGAACTCATGCCCCAGGGTCCTGCCCCTGGCAGTGCAGCCCTCCAGCTCCAGATCCTGCCTCCCCCAGCAGCAGCAGGCACTAAATCAGACTTCTGGGCTGAGAGGAGCAAAAGCATCAAGCGAGGGAGCTGGAACAGTTTGGGGTGATTAAAGTTATTACTGGGCTGCTCAAAAGAGCATAGGGACTTATCAGCTGGCAAATGTTGGATTAGGAGGTCTCAGAGTTACCCGTTCCATGCCAAGAACCTCTCAGGCCATATGCTGAGAAGACTTGGGCAGAGAAAGATTAATTGAAAGCAGGCTTGTGCAGTAAGTTAAAGTGAAAAATCACTCTCTAAATGAGGGAAGATCCCAGGGACTACACAGAGTGATTATAGGCACTGGTGCTTAGCCTTTAATTCAACAGACTCTGGCTTTTCTCTTTATTTATAAGGCTAAAGCTAACCCTCCCCTCACCCTGAGCACAGACAGTAAATTAAAGCTGCCAGAACCCCTCAAATTCTGGAGCAGCCCAGCTAAGCCTTTGGTGTGCAAGGCAGAGGTGAGTTCATGTGTTCTGAGCAACCTGAACTACTTAAAGATGTCCCTGGTCATTGCAGGGGGGTGGAACTAGATGACCTGTGAAGGTCCCTTCCAACCCAAATGGTTCTAAGATTCTAAGGCATTGCAGCTGCCTGCAGCCTGAGGGAATCAGGAAGGTACAGTTATTTCTGTCATCAGGTTTGAAGGTGTCTGAGAATTGGTTGGGGGTAGGAAACCAGGCCAGAAATGGCACAAGCCCCTTCATGGCAGGGGTTCAACTTTGCCACGGGCTAGCTAGAAATGTTAAAGGAAGGGGTAGAGTCAGAAGTAGGGAGGCTTAGGATGAGGATTTCTGGGTCCCTGCAGACTCCCAAGCTGTGCACTGTTCTGTCCTCACTAGGAATTACTTGTTTTGCTTCAAGTTGCTAAATAGGACATCATTGTCCAGTCTGCAGTTTTCCTGGGAGCTCGCACACTTTTGAAGTTTTGGGGGATTTTGAGAGAATGGGATAACAAGTCATGGAAGAACCCAATGCCATTGCAGCCCTGCATTTCCATGGCTCAAATCCAAGCACTGCAGGGAATAGCAGTGGTGTAGATGCAGCACATGGCTGGCTGGAGTTAGACCCTGTCTTTAACTGGGCATCCACAGATCCCTAATTGTTGGGAATGCCAGTGTCATCTTGGTACTCCAAGTGCTCATGAAAGACTGGAAAGAATGTCCTGATCCCTCTGAAATCACTGCAGCCTGTTTCAGTGACCCAGGACTTGAGAGCTGAGTGGTGGAAAAGGAAAAATCTGGTAGACTTTTTACAAGGCCATGTAACAACAGAACAAGGGATAATGGCTTTAAGCTGGAAGAGGGGAGACTTAGGTCAGACATTAGGAGGAAATTCTCTTCCTGTGAGGGTGGTGAGAGCCTGGCCCAGGTTGCCCAGGGAAGCTGTGGCTGCCCCATCGCTGGCAGTGTTGAAGGGCAGGTTGGATGGGGCTTGGAGCAGCCTGGGCTGGTGGGAGGTGTCCCTGCCCATGCAGGGGGTTGGATTAGATGATCTCTAAGGTCTCTTCCAATTCAAACCACTCAGGGATCCTGTGAGAAACCCAGCCCACGAGGAGTGTGCAGGAAGGTGTTATGATCACACCTTCCACCTCAGTATTTCTTTCTTCTTGTGCTCCCACAAGGATCTAGAAGTCCTGCCTGGCTTTGTCCTCTCCAGAAAATGAATGTCTGGTCTCAATCAGGTCTCTGCTTTTCCCAGTTCCCTGTGCACTGTGTAAAGGTGCAATTCACCTTTCCCAGGTGTCAGCAACTGAGCAATTGTTGGGCTGTGCTGAGTAGTGTCCAGAGGGGGTGTGCAAAACAGGGTGGGTGGGATTAGGCTGTGGTTCCACCACCCTTCTTTTTGCTGGCTGCTAAACTTAGCAAGCCATGTCCTCTGCTAAGCCCCTTGCTCAGGCTGCAAAAACATTCTGTTTAAGGACTTTAACAAGCACCATGTGGAAGGACTTTCCTTTATTAAACAAGAGATTTAGGTCAAAAAGAGTCAATTAACTAATTCTCAAAGCTTTCTATCCTCTTACTGGACTCCTGCTTTTAATGCCATTTGTTTCCCCCTTTCTATTACAGCTGACTGATCACAGGGTTTCTGATTACATGGAGATCTCTTCCAGGAGCCATCTTTTCAGACATCCCTGGGGAGGGTTTCTAGAACACAACATGGAACAACACCAATAATTTTTCAGTGAATGACAAAACCAGAGGGATTTTGAGAACATTTTGAAAGGTTCTGTCCCTTCTCTCTGATGCAAACCAGATAAACCCTCCCTTGGAGGAAGATGATGTTTCTGTGCTCTGATAGCTCAGCTGGGAGCAGAGCTATGCCAGTGCTGGACTTGGGAGTAACTCTTTAGGGGACCTGCTGCCATGAAGACCTTCCACGTGGCTTCTCAAAGCACTTTGTTGCTCCATCACTGGCTTCTTTGGACTTTGCCCTTTAGGTACAGCAGCCTGGAACACTGTGTTTGCCAACAAGTCTAGGTTGCTGAGGCCTTTGTCATATTTAACCTTCTTGTGTGACATTTAAACCACATTACAGATGCTATAAAGTCACCTAGAGGGCTGTAAGGAGCAAGCAGAGTTGGACATGGCTGATCTGCATCCCAGCCCAAACCCTGAAACTCTCTTCAGATGCTGAGTGGGTTTAGTTGCATCAAGAACTCTCCTGTGTCAGTTCAGGTGGGGAAGAGGCAGCTCTGAGGTGTGTTTGTCAGGCAAGGAAATGAAGTGTCTTGGTGAACAGACAGCTCATGGGAACTAAAATACACAGTGAAAGTTCAAGGCAATAAAACCAGACCAGGCTGCTACAACCAAGGAACTACTATTTAAAACAAAACAAAACAAAACCAAACAAACAAAAAAACCCCACACCCCAACAAGCTACGAAAAAAACCCTACAAACCAGCAAATTCAAAAACTCAACTGCCTAAAAGTAACCTAAAGTGTGGATATGGCTGTAGCAGATAAGACCCCTTCAAGGATGTGACACAGGACTAATGAGGCAGAGGATGCCTGGATGCAGGGGCAGATTGTGCCTGTGGCCCAACTTTGGCTCCTTCTCCTCAGATATTGTTCAGCCCTGATATCATTACTGCTTCATTTTAAACTGACTTGCACTCCATGTGCAACATCTCTGGCAGGCATTTATTCCCCAAGAACCTGGAGTTTTTTCCAGAGCTGGGCTCTCTTTGTTCTCCTCTTCATATTCACCACCAACAAACTCCAACTGAAATAACAATTCTCTTAGGAAAAAAAAAATAAATTAAAAAATCAATACATTTATATTCTAATTCTGTTTTTCTTGTGATAGTTTGCAATGCTATAAGTAATGTTACATTAAAAGTCTTGTTCATCTGATCTTATTTCTCTCTTTATTATAACATTGTCTGCTCATCTGGTTAATGCTGTTTCAAAGAAGCCTGATCCCAGGAGCTAATTGCCATTGTGACATGGAGTTTGTGGCTCATGCTACAAAATGTATGATTTCAGTATGTGCAAGAATAACATAAATCCTTGCACACATTTCATCCTAGAGGCTGCAAAATCTGCTTGCAACGTTCTTATCTGGGTGGATTAGCGAGTTATCAGGGAGCGTCACTATCATCTGAATGGAGATAAGGAGCAGCAAATCCTTCCCTTCTGCTCCCTGACACACAATATCAGCCCCAAATAGGAAGCCTAGGAGCAGAGATAAATCTGCAGTCCTCTGGGGACCCTGAGCTAAATATGAATGCACTGAAGAGATATTCAGCTCCTGCACAAAGGCAGAACAGCCATTCCTGTATTGCTCTTTGAGGTAGACATTGTACTGGGTATTAAGCTATTAGCTGTCAGGAAGGTGTGTGTGTGTAATGCAATGTATTAGCATCTCACAAGAGCTGCTGTCAAGAGAATCCAGAGCAGAACAGATCCAGCCTGGGCACCATAAGCATCTTCTGCACCAGGCACCAGGTTGCTCTGGAGACCGATGTCAGTCTTCAAAACAGAACGTGTTGGCACAGAAATGAGACAGCCCAGATGGCTGTTAACAGCCAGGGGAAGCCCCACTGCTTGTCAGTCCTGTGTGCTAAAGGTCTTTAAAGTATGCAAAGTGTATTAATAATGAATGCAGTAACTACTGGAGAAATGAAAACCAGCCTGTCCTGTGAAGAGAGAATTCCAGGAGTGAAGTCTCTTTTTTTCCTAGCCCTGCACAGGCCAAGCTCAGAGCCCAGTTATTGCCATGGTCACATTTGGAAGCTGTTTATTTGCATCCCCTGAGGTGCAGCCCAAGGCAAAGGGGCAGCCAGCATCCCTGTGGGGGGCAGATGGCTGCCTGGCAGCATTTGGGACTAAAGGAAACTACCAGCAGCTACAACAAGGTAGATGTTGCTGCCATGGGCTTGCTCTCCAGTTCTGGGTGTGGCCAATCCTCCAGTACTGGATTTCTGCCACACACCTGCTCATTCTTCCTGCTCCACTCCCTGTTATCAAAGCATTTATCCTCCAAAACTGAAAGAGTTCTCATTACTTCCATATTTTCCCTTAAACACATCCTGGAGTACCCAATGTTCTTCCTCAGGAGGCAGGACCTGCTCAGGTTCAGTTACACTGCATTTTAAGAACTGGACTGAACACAACACACCACCACATTTTCCTATTTATATCCAACTGTGTATTTCCTTTACTTCTAGTACTATGTGATGTATCATTATCTTGATTACTGCTGCAGGATAAAGGTTTTCATAGCCAGTGAAAAGAGATGGCCCCTGAACTTTCTATCATATCATATGTTTTTAGACACTGTCTCAGTTAAAATTCTCAATCAGAACTTAGACTTTGGGGTTATTAACATCAGCTTTAAATCTGTATTCACTTCTCTGTCCCCCAGGGTTTAAGCCAAGTCTGGCCATGCATTATAACTTTTATAAGAAGTCTATTTTTTGGTAACATTTGGATTTTCTGCTGAGCAGTGGTGTGTACCCTCACAAATGTCCTCAGTGTTCTGCCTTTAATCACAGAGGTTCATCCTCTAAGCTCTGTACCAAATGGCCCGAAGGCAGCACCTGCCACAGCCCTTTTATTTATGTCTTGAGCATGTGGGTCTTGAGCCACCCTTATATCAAACTTTTCTGGTTATAAGTGTAAATACTGCAGCTAAGACACAAGATTCCACATGCCTGGTCTGTACTTTATGATTGTTACAGCTGCAGAAGTGAAGTCTAATTTCCCTTGTCAAGAGTGGAGATAGATTTGGTAGCACAAGCCTGTCTGAAAGTACCGAGTGCTCTGGGTACCCACCTCTGGGGTGTCCATATGGCTGGATTAGGCCACTGATCTCCCACCTGCACATAAGCAGCATTTGGATGATGGGAATTCTGCTTTTCCCTGAATCCTACTTAACACAGCAGTGATGAGCAGCTCAGCTACTGCAAACAGCTCAGCTCACTCCTGCAGTGTTTGCAGCAACACCTTCCTGTCTGCCTGCTGTGTGTGAGTCCCTGGTGCTGCACTGCAAGGTAACACTGTCCTGGGGGGCCACCTCTTACTTCCCATCTCTCTCACTGTACCTGGGGCTCCCTCCAGCCACTTGCTCAATGCTGGGGGGGGTCTGCAATCCCTCTGCATGGGCTACAGCAAATGTCTCTGGCACTTGTTCTCTGTATGTTCCATGCATTTTTAAGAAGATAAAAACAGCTACAGCAAAACCTGTCCCCAAACACCCTCACTCAAGAAGACTGACAGAATGCTTTTAAACATGGACTATCAATTCAGTCTCTGGACCTTCAGTAGTGCCAGGAGCCAAGGGTGTGGGCCAAAACTGTTCCAACATACAGACAAAAAGTAGGAAGATGGCTCCTAACCTGAGGAACAAGCAGAAAGTGTATACAGAGGAACTAGGAGGAATGGAGTAATGCTAGGAGATTTCTAGGAGGTTTTTTGCATCATGCTTTGTCAGCTGGAGATATTCTCAGGTTAGGTTTTCTTAGGTTACACCAAAACCCACTATCAAGAGAAAAAGAACATAATGACTGGTTACAGATGAGTGGTTATAGAGGAATAATCTTTTCACAGCAAGAACCCGTTACTGGACAAAATCAGACTGGTTTTTGGTAACCACAGAATAGAGCAGCTAAACTGAGTTCATACCTGATCTGCTCAGAGTGAGGACAACACATTTGGCATGTCCATTTCTCCCTTCTGTAAGGATGCAGTTTTGAATTAGTGATTAAGTTATGTGCCTTTAGCTGTTCCTCAGCATCATGTCCTTTACTCACTATTTCAGCTGACCTTCCCACTGCTCAAGCAGACAATAACACCTGGTGCTTCTAGTTTTCTTGGTTGGTTGGGTTTCTTTCTGAACGAGTCACCACAGTTTGTAGCTCATAAAACCAAGCCAGTTTGTCCATGGGCTCTGAACTTCACTGTACCTTGGCCCAGTTCCCCCTGAATCCATCTCAGTACTGGCAGCTCCTGTCTAAATACCACCCTCTTTCTGTGCCCCATCTTCTCTCATCTCAAAAGCAGCAGTCCTCAGGCTCAGCCTGATGTGCTGTGGAGTGTATTTCATGCTAACTAGTTATTCTGAGTCCACCAGACTTATTCATAAACCTGCTCCCTAGCCTGCAGACAGGTTGCACAGTCTAGGCTGTAATTCCATCCCACAGTCACTCTGCTTGTTTGCTGAAAACAATTGTGAGACCAAGAAAGTCAGCAACCTGCCTGCCTAAACATTTGCCTTTTTTTTTTTCTTTACACATGTATTTGTTTTGATTTTCTAGTTCTCTTCTGTCCTTCCTATTATACCCTGTTTTGCTGCCCTCCTTTCCAATACAGACTGTCCCACTGAACTGGATTCACTTTCCTTTGGATTCAGTACAACCTGCTAGAGTTTCAAGCAATCTTGGGATCCTGTGTGCAGGTAAAAATATTGACAGTCTGAAGTCAAGTCATGGGACACCCAGCTTAGTAGCTTACCTCTGATCACCCAGGAGGTAGAGAGGAAACAAAATGCCCCGTTTGAAGGTCTTAATCCTAATCCTAAGAGTTTAAAATGGGTTTAAGCCTTGAATCAAGCAGGTTTGTATCTTTTCCAAAATGCTCTTAACAGCATCTGTGATAACTGTGGCTATTCTTGTTTTTCATATTTATTCCAGTCTCAGTTTTGAATGCAGTTTATCTTCTGCCTGCCGTAACATCTTGTGGAAATGAGTTCCACAGTTTAATATTCCAAGAAAAAACTCATCTGACTGGGCAGGTGTCTGATCTGTGCTGGCCTTCCTAGCTGGTCTTATTATCAGTGGAGACACAGTCGATACAGGCAGCAGAGCGTGAGGGGTGAGTCCTCCCTTCTGCAAAAGGGTATTTGTGTTTGGCCAAATGAATTGCTCCCTGAAAGTGCCTATTTCCTCTGCTCTCTTAAAGAGAAGCCTGAAATAGCCAATTCAGGAGCAGATGTCTGCGTTTTAGGTGTCTCTGGCTGGTGAGCTGAATCCCACCTCACTGTGCAAAGGAAAATGTCCTTTCATCAATTCTGGATTTGCCATTAATTGAAAAATACACTCCTGCCTGTGTCATGAGGCAGAGAGGACTTTTCAGTACCTGCCTGTTTTACAGACAGTTAAAATACCTTTTGTTATTCATCTGCTCTCCATAGGAGTAGCTCCTAATCTTCTGCAGTCAGTTTCTGCAGTGGATGATCACCCTTGGTGCTCTCTGCAGCCCTGGACACCTCGCCTTGTAAAAATCCTGTTACACTGCTACAAGACCAAAGCCCTTTCAAACATCTGCCCCTTATTTAGGTCTCTAAACAGGAGCTGTGCTCATACAACTGGGCTCTGAACCTCCGTGTCTAACCCCCAGCACCGCCTCAGACTGTTGGTGCTTGTAAATTTGATGAGCTCCTTCAAATGTACAACCCACGGTTGGAGGACTTTGCATTCTGGTGCTTTCTCACCCCCTGAGCTCTGCTGTGAAGCATCCTGCATGGAGGCAGTGGATCTCCCTGGGGATTAGCTCTGGAGGTCCTTGAGATGCACACCCAAGGGAGCAGCCAAGCACAGGGCCCCGCTGGCTCCAGGTCTCCATCCTGCACCTGCAGGGCTCCAACAAGAGGCACAGGGCACCTGGAGCAGCAGGCTCCTCTCCCCACTTTGTGCAGCCCAGTGCTCTCCTACTCTTGTGCTGAATATCAACAAGACTGTTTAAACAAACAAGGGTTTATTTTGCCATTAATATGCAAAAAGCCAGCTTTAACTGCAGGAGCTGAAACAGCAACACTGTCAAGCCCTTTATTTACAATCCTCCACCCTTGGCACAGACAAGCTCCTGAGGCTGGGAAAGAGCCTTTCTTTTATTTTAGTTTCTCTTGATTCCATTTGCCAAGCATTGATTTTTCTTTTCCTTACTACCAGCAGAGCTTGAAATTAATAATTTCTATTTTATTTTGTCACTTGTGTGCCATTGATACCAGCAAGGCTGGACAACTGCACAAGCAGAAACGTTCAGGGAGATGGAAGTTGGGGCTGGTGCAGGAAGCAGCAGCCTGGGGTCACTGAGCAGGGCATGGGGCAGATCACAGGGTATTCCTGGTTGGAGGTTGGACATTCCTCACTTGCTGGTTTCCAGGAGGTGATTTACTGTCATTCCTTCTTCCTTGCAGTGTGTTGGGCTCCAATCCCTTGCAGGGAGAGTCTCCCTGTTTGCTAATGATTTTCACAACTGGAAATGTTTATGTCCCTAAACTGCACTTTCAGGAAAACATGCCAAGAAATGGGAACAAGCATTTCCACTGTGACTTCCAGCTTTTTTCTTTTCCTGGTCTGCAATGGTGTGTGAGGACCAAGGTGTTTATAGGCTCTATTTGCTTTGGAAAGGATGTTGCAGAGAACACCAGCCTGTCTGGCACCAGCTTCTCCTGGTCTTCATGTAAAAGTATTTTCAACCAAATCCTATGGATGCACATTCTGTCAGCTACAAACAAAATTTAAAGCTTTGTGGCTTATTCTTTAACAAAGAAGGTGCTCATCAACTTTTCTACAACTACCTGAAAGTAGTAGTCACCTGAAGTTATAACAAGGTGGGTGTTGGTCTCTTTTCTCAAGTAACAAGAGATAGAACAAGAAGTAATGGCCTCAGGGGAGGTTTGGATTGGATCTTGGGGACAATTTCTCCCTGGAAAGGGCTGTCAGGCCCTGGCCCAGGCTGCCCAGGGCAGGAGGGGAGTCCCCATCCCTGGAGGGGTTTCAAAGCCCTGGAGATGGTGCTGAGGGACATGGGGCAGTGGTGGCCTTGGCAGGGCTGGGCTTGTGGTTGGACTTGACAATCTCAGAGGTCTTTTCCAACCAAACCAATTCTATGAAAGAGAGAAGATGACTGGCAAACTGTAAGGAAGAAGAGAGGCTGAGCAGGATGAGAGCCTGGGAGAGCTGGAAGTTGAAGGAGCATTTTTGATTCTGCCCAGCATCTGCTTCCCACTGACCCCACAAACATCAGGTCTCCAATTGCTTTTTTTTTTTTCTTTTTTTTGAGGACAGAGAGATCATGGATCTCCTTGAGTCCCTGTGGCTGTTGGAAGAGCCACGTGGATGCCACTGACACATCTCTGGTGTTCTGGTTTGGTTTGGTGGCATTTCTCATAGCAGGGGAAGGGCCCCAGGGGGGCTCAGGTGAGAAGCTGAGAAGCTGCCCCTGCTCCAAACCAGCCAAGGAGCCGTTAGAGGGACAAGAGATGAACCTCTGCCATGAACATAGGAAAGGACTGAGAGCAGAGCTGAGCAGAGGAAGCAGTTGAAGGGAGCTTTATCAGAGAGAGATGCAGTGGGACACCATTTAGCCCATAGATGCATGAGGTGTGTGTGGGATGGGTCAAATGTAGCCTGAGAACCAGTACCAAAGCAGAACCAGTGCAGGACCAGATCTCAGGGCAGGCATGTTTGACTCAGAAGGGACCACAGCTTTCCACCCTTCTGGATGGAGTGGCTCTTGGACTGAGCCCTGGTTTTGGCATGTAGAGATCTGCACACTGCTGCTCTGTCATCACTGACTTATTTCTTATTGACTTTTCCATGAGCACAAGAGTGCCCTTCATTTTCCCAAGGCCACAGCTTCATGATTGCTCAGAGAGGATGTGAGCACAGATGTTCACCTGGCAGAGCAGACTTCAGACAGCTCAGGAACAAGCCCACATTTTGAAGGGACAATGCTGAATTAGATTGAGCAGAGAGGAGTGAGTGGCTGCTGAGCCCTGCATCTCCCAGCACCCCTGGCAGAGCAGCTCTGCCACCAAACATGGGGAAAGTAACTTCTAGACACCAATGGGATGTAGATAAACAGACACTTCTTTATTACTGAGAGAGGATACAGGGATAACTCCTCCACTGCATCACAACCAACAGGTTTTTAAACATACTGTTTCTGTTGTCTATAATATTTAACATAAAAATGCATCTAATGCTTCTAATTATTCATGAAGTTTAACCTTTGCATTGATTGGCCCCTTTGAGTGACATAACTTCAGACTTATTCATTTCTAACAAAAATCACTGGCCACCCTATTGATTGTAGTCCCTGATATTCAAACCAGGTGGGGATGGGGAAAGGGGACATTGGAGCAGCACAGCTGGTTACTGTGACCTTGGCCACCATGGGGTAGGTTCAGGATTTATGATTGTATTATTCTTTCCATGGTAGCTGCTTAAGCATAAGATCTTTCTGTAGCTCTGGCCCTTAGCTCCTTGCACACACCACTTGTCTTGTACATGTGATTTCTGTGACCACTGAAGTAAAACATCATCTCCCCCTCCCAATATGATTCCTGTGTGAACAGGTTTTCCTAAAAGCCTTGTCTTGGTCAGGCCCAACCAGGCCCAGCCCTTCTAAATAACCAAAATGTCAATTCAGGAACAGCTCTTTGGCATTGATGCTTCTCCCTGTGACTTTAATGGCCCCAGCAGTGATGACTATAACTTCTTCACAAAGGAGGGTCAAGATTTAGAGACAACTAAGCACAAAACTCATGTGCACCTGCCACCCCTGAGCCAGTGCTGGGCAACCCCAAGACTGGCTCCCAGAAGCACTGACTGGTCAGATCTCTCTCAGCTTGAGGCTCAGAAGATACAAATGATTTCAGTAATTGTCTTGAAATAAATAATAAAAATAATAAAATCAGATGCATTCTGAGCAAGGAGCTGTTGCTCCCCCTGCTATTTCCTGTGCCTGACTCACAGGAGCATCAGCATCACAAGCAGCCTCTGTGCCCCTCTGTCCTAGCACACTGTGATCCTGGGGCACAGGTAGGATGAGCCAACAGTTAATTCAGGAGAAGCATCCCCCTGAGGCCCATTTGTGTCAAAAATTAAAGAGCCACATATGACTGGGTAGAAGAGCAGTAAAGGTGCCAGAATTCTTTGCTCTGAGCACAGCAGCTCGTGTCAGAGCACTGCAGGTGGCTACAAAGCACTTAACTGGCCATTAGAGTGCAGAGGGCAGACAAAAAGCTGGGCTGTAGCATTTGGCCCTTTGACTTGATGCATTTAGATTCAGCAGGCAACAATATTGGAGCAAATAGGAACCAGAACCAGGGGACTCCTTTCATCACAAGCATCCCTGATCCTCTAGCTATCCTGCTTTGGACACCATGAGGTGTTTTTTTTTGCTGCACATGAACACACAGCTGAACTGATGCCTCATTTTCTCTGTTCCCATGAGCTCCCCACACCCATGACTGCCCAGCTCTCCTGCCTTAGCACCCATGTGAGAGCACCTCTGGGCCCTGAGCTCTGTAGGAACTGCAGCTGTGTGGCAGCCACAGGCAAAGGGCAAGTCCTTTGCACACAGGGGATGCTGCTGCTGCCAAAAAGAAGCATCATTTTCTGCCCTGATAAAGCAAATGGTGGCTTTACTGAATGGGGAGTACAGTGTGAGTGATGGCAGAGAAGCCAAGGAGTAAGAGATAGTATTAAGAACTACTCTCTTGCATTATTAGAGAAAGCAGCACGACCAGCAGGGTGAGGGAGGGGATTCTCCCCCTCTGCTCCACTCTGGTGAGATCCCACTGCAGTGCAGGGGCCAGTTCTGGGGTCCCAAGACAAGAAGAACATGGAGCTGTTGGAGAGAGCCCAGAGGAGGCCACAGAGGTGATGGGAGGGCTGGAGCAGCTCTGGAGCCAGGCTGGGAGAGTTGGGGTGTTCAGCCTGGAGAAGAGAAGGCTCCAGGGAGACCTTAGAGCAGCTTCCAGTGCCTGAAGGGGCTCCAGGAAAGCTAGGGAGGGGCTTGGGACAAGGGCAGGGAGTGAAAGGAGAAGGGAGAATGGATCAAAACTGAAAGAGGGGAGATTTAAGTTGGACATTAGTAAGAAATTCTTTCCTGTGAGACCCTGGCCCAGGTTGCCCAGGGAAGCTGTGGCTGCCCCATCCCTGGCAGTGTTGAAGGGCAGGTTGGATGGGGCTTGGAGCAGCCTGGGCTGGTGGGAGGTGTCCCTGCCCATGCAGGGGGGTTGGGACTGGGTGATCTTTCTGGTTCCTTCCAACCCAAACCAGTCTGGGATTCAACGACTCCACAATATACTGCTTGCAAACCATTTCCATAGGCTGTGGGTAAACAGATAATCCAAAATCTTAAGGCTGATCTTGCATGTTAGCAAGTCTGAGGATCCTCAGTCAGGTGTGTTTTGAAGCCTCATGGGGTCCTGTGCTGGCCAGACCCAGCAGCAGCCTGTGCAGTGGGACCTGACCCCAACACCTCATGCTGCTCCCAACACAGCTTGTCTGGGCAGTTCCTGGAGGCAGCTCTGAGAGCAGAAAACACCCTGTGCTGTGCCTGCCAAGGCACTGAACTGCTGGGAGCTGGGGTAGAACCAGAGTGAAGTGCCAGAGCAGATAAATAAGCCAGAAGCAGAAGTCCCCCAGTGTTTTATTGCTGCACTGGTGATGTCAGCACAAGTCTACCATGAGCTGGCAGGGACCCAGAGCAAAATATGCCAGCCTCTGTGTTCCTGCCTCTGCAGGCTCCTGCCCAGGCTGTGATGGACACCTCGTGTCCCCAGGCCTTGGGTGGCCTCCCCCACCACCCCTCCCTCTGTAGTCCTGTGCTGTCACTGTCAGACACCCAGTAAGAACTGTTTGTCCCTAAGTTGCAGTCCCATGATGACAGACAGGATTGCTGGAGAGCATCCTAAAACAAACTTCCCATGCTCAGCCTTCTGAAGCAAAGGGAGGTGAGAAGGAGGAGGGACAAGTGTCATTAGAGCTGTTCACTCACCACTGTCACCATGACAGCCATTGTCACTACCACAGTTATGATGCCCCACTCCATCCACCCCAAGATCAATTCTCTTTGCCCATCTGTGAGGATAAAGAAGGTGTAAGAGCAAAGGAGCCAGCTGTGCCCTCAGCACATCTGGGCAGCTCTGGTGAAGCTCCACATGCAGGAGCAGCTGCTGCCTGTCCCTGATCTATCACCCTCCTGGTGCCCTAGCACAGCCAGCAGAGCACAGCAGCAGGGCAGTGCCTTCCACCTCTCACCTGCCTTTGTTACCCCCTTTTACAACCTTTTTCTCTCCAGCCAAAACAACAGTCACATCTGCCTCCTAGTTTCTTTATTGAAAGGGGTGGGTATAGATGAATCACCTGCCTTCCCCTCACCACCCTTGCCTGCTTCTATGGAGGGTGTTTAATGTGTAGGGCCCATTCACATTCAAGATTTGCTGCATCTTGAAGCTTTGTTTTTCCTTTTTATGACTTCAGTTTGATTTTTCAAACAGTTCCCAGACTGTGCTGTGCAAGTCCATGTCACCTGGGAGATGCCCCAGATGTACCTGCACAGGAAGAGGAGGCTGGATTAAAAGGAGACCTTTGAGGACTGAATGTGTTAAAAACCACTGTTGAAGCTTAAAATGTCTGTGTTTATTCTCTGAGGCATTTCTTGATGTTAAAATTGCAACATCTAGAAAGAAAGAGGTATCTGGGAGTGCAGATACAGCAATTATTGTTGATGTACAGGATCACTTTATCCTCCAGTGTTGGGGTTTTTTACATAAAATAGATATATCCAAGAATAACAGTCATACTTCCCTGTGCTGCTTCCTGCAGAGGAGGACAATGTAGCAGGTAAAATGGGATGAGCTGGAGCTTGATGGCACAGACAGGAAGGGCACAGTTTGAGCCATGTGAGTCTCCCAGAGGGTCAGTGTCTAATCCAGGTGTGAGACACGGCAGAAATCTAGGTCTGAACTTCTGTCACTTTATATCAGTGAGTCCAGGCTGCTCCTCTGTCCACTTTGCAGATGTTCATCCTCCACATCCATGAGGACTTAAACCTGCCTCCAAAGGCACATCTGGAGAAGAGAAGGCTCCAGGGAGACCTTAGAGCACCTCCCAGTGCCTGAAGGGGCTCCAGGAAAGCTGGGGAGGGACTTGGGACAAGGACAGGGAGGGATGGGATGAGGGGAACAGCTCTAAACTGAAAGAGGGGAGATTTAGGTTGGACATTAGTAAGAATTCTTTCCTGTGAGACCCTGGCCCAGGTTGCCCAGAGAAGCTGTGGCTGCCCCATATGACAAGTGTCTCTTATCAGCAGGGATGCAGCCCACAGGAAGGGTTTTCCTGTGACTGGAGCACTTGGCTGGCTTTGCTACTCCTCCTGCAAGCCCTTCTGCAAAGGGATGGCATTTTTAACACCCAGAAGCTTAAAGCAAGCACTGCCAGGTAATAGAATTAGCCTCGAGAAATCTCTGCCTGCAACACACTGCTCCAGTATTCAGAGATGAAATAGGAGTGCAGGCTGGACACGGAGCTGTTGCACAAAAGCAAACACACCTTTTGAGGAGGCAGCCAAAGCCCCGTGTCCCCTAATGAGCCAGCAAAGTGGGTGGTGATCTCACTGAGGCACCTCCAGAGCTGCTGAGCACAGATAGTTAAGACAACATGTCCCAAAACACAGGACCACGTTCTCAGACCTCGTGGCCCAGCAGCAGGGTCTGCTCCCTTTAGCCTGTTTCCAGCTGCTGGTTCAAGCTCCAACATCCCCTGCTCAGCACCTTCTCCACTGCCAAGTCACCAGCCCTAATTGCTGCCCCTGCTAGAGCTGGGCTCTCAGAGCTGCAGATGGGAAGGATGGACAAACCTCTCCTGAGGACAAGTGAGAGGGTTTGCCCCAGATGGGGGCACCAGAGACTGAAAAGTAATTATCAGATTAACTTGAAGAACTTCAGAAGGTCTCTGCTCCAAACCCCTTTGAAGAGCATGTCCAGCCAGAGCCAGTTAATCAGACTTTGTGTAGTTGTTTCAGCATCTCCAGAGATAAGATTGTGCAGCATCTTTTGGTCTCTGTTCTAGCATTTACCCACCTTCCTTTGGGAAATATTCTCCTGCGTTTGGTTTGAATTTCCCATGTTCCCTCTTGTGTCTGATGGCTTTTGTCCTGTCCCTGTGCACCTGTGAGAAGAGTCTCTAAACCCTCCAATTTAAGAAGTGAGGTAGCAATAAGATCTTCTCTTCACCTTCTTTTCTCCAGGTGGAGCAGACAGTCCCCTGAGCACCTGCACATCCCACCCACAGCCCCTGACCTCACTGGTATCTGGACTGGCTTCCATGTGCCCATGTGGCTCCTTCACTGGGGAACCCCAAACTGGACACAGTGAGTGGGATCTCACCTGACAGTCTAATCCCCCACACACACATGTGCACTCATGTGCTCACACACCCACCAAACCTGACTCAGTGGGTACAGCACACAGAGAAGTGGTGTCCCTCACATGATGAGATCTGTCCCATGTTCCCAGATCATGTCCCACTGGAAGGCCTTGTCTCAGCTCACAGCTGAATGCTTCCCTCACAGAGACTCCTACATCTATGCATTGACCCTAACAGCAGTGAAACTGTCAGGGATCCTTATAGCCAGCAGAGCATGACATTATCCTTCTAACTACTAAGGAACACCAAGAGTGAGGCTGCCCAGAGGAGAGATGGCAGAGAAAACCCCCTCCACCCCAGCACCCATGTCTCAGAAAAGGACCCTAAGAAAAGAAGTGGGTCTCAGGTACCCAACAGTGTCTTGGCTGGGGTAGGAGGGTGCAGAGGGGCAACCAGAACCAAGGCATGAGCAGGGGAGAACCTGTGTGGGTGGCAGGAGGGTCTGGGCTGGGACAGATGCTGGGGTGAGACTGGGTAGGGCTGGGAGCTGCACAGGGTGAGGGGGAGCTTGGGGGTGGAAGGCTATGAGCCAGGGAACACATGGAGCAGAGAAGCTGATCTCCTAAAGCCTATTTTCCAAATCCAAAAGAAGAAAAATGTGATTTTTCTCTTGGTTATTGTACAAATTTACAACCAGGCTGACACAGGGCAGAGCAAACAGCAGCAGTGTCAGCCTCTAATAGAGATGAATGACAACCATATTTAAAGAATTAAAAGATGATGGAGTATTACTGGCAAAGCAAACACCCACACCCTGCTCAGACTGTCACTGCTGCATGTGACACAACAGCCCCCTGGCACAGCCCCAGCCACAGCCCTGCCAGCAGCAGGGACAGGCAGCCCGGGGGCTGCAGGGGGAAGGGCAGAGGGATGGGCTCAGGGCTTTGTGGACACTGCTGGTGATGGGAGCTGAGGTAACATGGCCTGCTTAATGCAGAAGACTATTCAGGCTCCTCCATCTCACCCACTGTGCCTTTTATGGTGGGATAATCAAACTTTTCATAGAGTCAGAATCATGGAATGGTTTGGGTTGGAAGGGACCTCAAAGATCACCCAGTCCCACCCCTGCATGGGCAGGGACACCTCCCACCAGCCCAGGCTGCTCCAAGCCCCATCCAACCTGCCCTTCAACACTGCCAGGGATGGGGCAGCCACAGCTTCCCTGGGCAACCTGGGCCAGGCTCTCACCACCCTCACACTGAAGACTTTCCTCCTGATGTCTAATTTTAATGGTTTTCATGATGGACAGTCAAAGCTGAGCCAGGCTAGACATTCAGAGAGGGGAGGAATAGATTTTCTGACCCATCTTTGGTTTTGAATGTTCAGCTGGAGCTCAGTGCTGAGCAGTGATCAGTTAGACCCAGGAGTAAGCAGCTTGGCTAGATCTCAGCATTTAGGACTGAGTTGTCCTGGGCTTCAAAGTTAAAGCCAAACCATGTTTGGTGGTCATATTGGGTTGATGTAGGCTCAACAGCTCAAATCTAAGCTCAAACAGAGGTTGAAGCCTATGTGCTATGGCTTGGTGCAAGGGCTGACAACCCTGCTTCAGATCTAGGACACACTTGGGCTTACAGTCTGATCATTTGGGCATGTAGAGATTTGGTGACAGGGCTGGGTCATGCTGAAATTAAAGATTCAGCCTAGACCAGGATAGTCATACAGGACAGTCCATAGGCTTGTTATGATTGGGAGCACAGGACTTGTTTGGAGTGAGGTGGTAGCAGCTGGGGCATCCTTAGAGACAGCTGAAGGCTGGTTCTGCCTGGAGTTCTGTGTGTTTGGGGGCTCTGCTGCAGGGCTGAGCTGCCAAGACCAAGCTGTGCTGACTACAGTGGGGCTTCAGGTGCCAGACTGGGCAGGTAAAAGCTTGATGTGCATTAAAACTTGCTGTGCTTGCACACAACCCTGGTTTCGGAGCATGTGTTGCCTTAAGGACCATCTAGTCCCTTGCTGGGCATCCCAGGGCCACAGCTCAGTGTCACTGCCCCCCCAGAGAGGCAGCAGGACTGTTTGCAATCCACCTCATGGTCTTTTCAGGGTGTTCCTTTCATGTCTTAGATCTCCTTCACAGCCTGGGCCAGAGGCAATAGGATGGCTGGGCACAGGGAGAAGGGAGAGGGGGAGGTGGTGGGAAGGGGGAGCCTGCCTGGCATTTAGGATCAAAGCATTTGGGATCAAAAAGCTGTTGCTGCCTTTGCTGCCACAGTTTGTGTATCTTGAAACCTCATCTGGATTTCAGGCACAGAGCCTGTCTTTTTAGCCCTCCTACCCTGGATGGAGGGATCACTCCAGTCTCTCCCATCCTCACCTGGAATGGTTGCACACACGGGGAGCTAGAGATTTGGTGACAGGGCTGGGTCATGCTGAAATTAAAGATTCAGCCTAGACCAGGATAGTCATACAGGACAGTCCATAGGCTTGTTATGATTGGGAGCACAGGACTTGTTTGGAGTGAGGTGGTAGCAGCTGGGGCATCCTTAGAGACAGCTGAAGGCTGGTTCTGCCTGGAGTTCTGTGTGTTTGGGGGCTCTGCTGCAGGGCTGAGCTGCCAAGACCAAGCTGTGCTGACTACAGTGGGGCTTCAGGTGCCAGACTGGGCAGGTAAAAGCTTGATGTGCATTAAAACTTGCTGTGCTTGCACACAACCCTGGTTTCGGAGCATGTGTTGCCTTAAGGACCATCTAGTCCCTTGCTGGGCATCCCAGGGCCACAGCTCAGTGTCACTGCCCCCCCAGAGAGGCAGCAGGACTGTTTGCAATCCACCTCATGGTCTTTTCAGGGTGTTCCTTTCATGTCTTAGATCTCCTTCACAGCCTGGGCCAGAGGCAATAGGATGGCTGGGCACAGGGAGAAGGGAGAGGGGGAGGTGGTGGGAAGGGGGAGCCTGCCTGGCATTTAGGATCAAAGCATTTGGGATCAAAAAGCTGTTGCTGCCTTTGCTGCCACAGTTTGTGTATCTTGAAACCTCATCTGGATTTCAGGCACAGAGCCTGTCTTTTTAGCCCTCCTACCCTGGATGGAGGGATCACTCCAGTCTCTCCCATCCTCACCTGGAATGGTTGCACACACGGGGAGCACAGGGAAGAGCTGCCCTGCGTGGCTCCTTGGCAAAAATAACCTGTCAGCTCTTCCTCTGCTCTCCTGCCAATGCAGGGTTTCCAGCCTGTCTGTGAAAGGCAGCTCAAACCCTGCAGAGAGCTGGAATTCCAGCATAAACAGAGCTCTGGAGCTGGAAGGTGTGTCCCAGCCAAAACCAGCCTTGCTTTTCCTGTGGTCTCCTTCCCTGCCCACCACCATGGGCTGGTGCATCCCTTTCCCCACCACTGCTCCCACCAAGGGCTCACAGAGCCCTGCCAGGTTCAACACAAGCAGCAGGGCTGCACTTTGCTGGGGGAGCAGAGCTGAGCCAGCAGGAAGGAGCAGCCAGCCCACCCGGAGCCCCATTGCTGCAGGGAAACCTCCTCATCCTCACCAGGGCAGCAGAAGGGGCTGGAGCCACAGCACCAGCCCACCTATCTGGGTGCAGAGCAGGGCACAAAGCTGGTTCTGCAGTCCCCTGGTGCTGCTCTGCCTGGTCACTCTGGTTTCACTGCATGTGTAGACCTACTGGGTGCACACCAGTATAACCTGCCCTGAGTCTGACCTCTTACTGGACCAGAGCTCCTATCTCAAGGTCACGGCTGCTGGCTGAGGACTTGTGGAGCTTTCAGAGAGGCATATCCACCCTCCACTTCTGTGTTACTCAGACATATCCTCTCATATCTGTGATCTCATCCCTTGATAACGTTGATGCCAGCAGAGCCTGCTCCTGGGGGGGTAGGTAGCACCAGACCTGGGAGATCTGGAGATACTGCTCTTGCTGAAGTCGGGGGGAACTGCAAGAGGCCCCTGAAAAATTATGCTCCTGCTGAAAAATTATGTCTACTCTGCTCCTGCTCTTGTGTTCCCTGCAGCTCCTGATGTCCGTCTGACCAGACCAGAGCAGTTCTCACAGAGCAGAGGGCACTGCAGCCCTGCTTGTTGCACAGCTAATGTGGCATCACTGGGCAGCACAGACCATTGCAGAGGAGCTGGGGGATGAGGAGGAGCCAAATAATTTGTCACAATAAAATGTCTGTGGGACAGGCCCTCATACCCATCTGCCCATTCCCCGTGGAGCAGGTGACAGTCCTGGGGCCACCAGCCAGTCCCTGTGGCAACTGCAAAGCATGGGGTGCCCAGCAGATGCTCCTCATCCCATTGATGTGGATGTGGCTCCTCCCACATCCAGTGCTTGGGAGACAGGTTGTTTCACAACACCTGTGATTTATGGAGCTGCCCCTTTGAAGGAGGTGCTGCCTGCACATCTGCTCGGGGACAGCACCCAATAAATCCTGCCTAGAAATGCAAAGGCCAGAGAACCTGCCCTGGCAATGAAACCAGGCACAAAGGGGGAGGCTCTGGGTGCAGGGGACAAACAGGCAGAAGCAGCATTTGGAAACAAGACCCTCAGAGGGGGTTCTGCAGGGGTGTTTTCAGGCTGGGCTCTGCAAGGGGGGCCTGCAGGGGTCACATTCTGCTCAGTGCTTTTGCTAATGGGGTGGATGATGGACTGGAGATTTGCTTCAAAACTAGACCTTAGCCAAGGGTGGACCTCAGCTGGAAGGAGCAAGCACTTCTGAAAGCAGGGCTGGAATTAAAAACTAGCCTAAACAAATAGGGAAAAGGTTGCAAAATGAGTAAGAGGAAATCCAGGGAAGAGAAATGTGAAGTGATGAGCTCAGGAAAAAACAGATGTGAAAAACCAAGAGGAAAATACCTGAGGGGGCCGTGATACAGGGAGGGGTTACTGCAGGCAAGAGCCACCACTGAAGACTTCCTACAGGAAAACCTTATTTCCCTTGAAGAGTTAGAGGTCAGGACCCACTGGTTCCCCACAGATTCATGGAGCAAGAGGCCAGCTCTGCCCTGGGTAGCCTTGTCTGCAGGAACTGCAATTTCCCCAAGGTCACAAGGTGTGAATGGCAAAGGGATGCAAGTTTCCAGCCTCCAGTTCCACACTCATCCTCCCCACCTCTGCTCTGCCAGGGCAAGGCTTGCACAGCACCATTGCCTCACCAGAGGTCTGCCTGGGGGAGCTCAGGCCATGGGAATCCATCCAGTCTCCAGGGGCAGTCCCCACTGTCTGTTTTCATATCTGGATGGGCTTGGCAGACAAGGGGTTAGATGAAGCACAAACACACAACTCCCTTTGTCCTTCCATCTGCTGAGCCAGGAACAGCTGGGCAGCAGGAAGGGGGTGGGAAGGTGGAAATGCTGAAACACTGGCCCAGGTTGTCCAGAGAGGTGGTAAAGGCCTCATCCCTGGAGAAATTCCAGGTCAGGTTGGACAGGGCTCTGAGCAGCCTGGTCTGGTTGAAGATGTCCCTGCTCCCTGCAGGGGGGTGACCTTGGAAGGTCCCTTCCAACCCCGCACGTTCCAGGATTCTGTGAAATAACAAGGGCCACGTGTGCTGGCAAAACATTGTGCCCCTGCTGCATTTTTCTAGCTGCTCTGAGGGAGCAGGGGCTCAGTGACCCCATTTTCCTCCAGTGCCACCCTGGGATGCCCTGGAGCAGAGAGCAGGACTGGCCCCGGTGCCCGCGCTGCTGCTGCACGAAGCTCCATGAGGCTGCTGAGATCCCTTCCCACTGCTCTCCCTGGAGCTCCTGAGCCAGGAGAGACTGAGGAGATGGCTCCTCACAGGATGGGTATGTCATGCACTCAACCATGCAGCCCCAGAATGAACGAGGAGACCATTTCCAGCAGAGGTGCAGCCTCTCTCCCTCCTTCTGCCTCTCACTGATCACTCATTTCAAGGGCCACAATTACAGCAAGTACCCCTTGCATGAGGAGCAATGAAGAAAGAATGTGTTCTATGAGGAGGAACATGAAAAGTTGTTCTATTTTGTCTTTCATCTAGCCAGGCCAGGAGGGATGTTGCTGTCTATGAATTCACCGGGGGAAACTCCAAGGAAGAAGAGCCATTTCAGCTAAAAGCTGCGTTGTCACAGGATTGTGTGGCTGTAAATTGACCAGACATAAATTTAGGCTGGAAATTGGAAGAAGTCTCCTAACAGCTGGAGTAGGGAAGCTCTGGTTCAGCTTCACAGATGGTGGTAAATAGAAAATAGGAGAAAAAAACAAAAATCAAAGGAAAAATGAAATAAATTGTAGGCAGCTTTGAGGTGGACCCTGCTCATGGAGGGGCTGTATCTGGAGGAAATTAGATCATTCAGTGCCTGAGACATCTAAGTGCTGGAAGTGATTACACTGAAGGTGCTCATACAGACAGGATTCCTGGCTTAGAGCAAAGATCTTTAAGTCCTGGGTCCATTCTTCAGGCACTGAGCAGCAGGCAGTGCAGGGGCAGACACAAGCAGCACGGTGGCTGCAGAGCACTTGGGCTTGTGCTAAATCCCACCAGGCTCTGGCAGCTCACAGCTCAGGACACCCAAAACCTGCCCTTTCTGGGTGGCTTCCTTTGCAGCCCTGATGGATCTTTCCTATCTAATCCCTCAGGGGACTCCATTCCTGATCCTGGTCTCAGTGTCTCCTGTTGGAACTCAGCTTCTCTCTGTGCCCTGTGAGGGGCAGACAAATGTTCACCTTTGTTTGTTCCAGCATTACCTTCTATTCATTTAATTCTGTGGCACCAGATGTTGTGTTAGGAGGAAAAAATCCTCCTGACTCTTTAACCTCTTGGTAATTTTTCAGCCTCTTCTGTGGCTCCTGTTATTTATTTCCCAGGCTTGTTCCTGCCCTCTTTTTAAGTGTTTTCTGCTCCTGAACAGCAACGTGCATGAGCACAGCCCTGACACTTCAGCTCAGCAGGTGCCCTCCTGAAGCCTTACACCCTGGGTGGACAGTGGAACAGGCTGCCCAGGGAGGTGGTGGAGGCACCATCCCTGGAAGTGTTGAAAAGAAATACAGATACAGTGCTTAGGGGCATCATTTAAGCACTGGATGTGTAGATCAGGTTGTGGTTGGTGGATTTAGGTTATGGCTGGACTTGATGATCTTCAAGGTCCCTTCCAACCAGAAGGATTCTATGAAATTCTAGTCTTTGAAGAAAAAAAGCAGACTCCTCTCAGCAGCTAAGTAGGTTTCAGACCACCTAGAGAAAAGCAGCTGATCTCTAGACACCAAACTGCCTCACACAAAACGCTACCCATAAAACCATCATTCCCAGGTGCCATATTCAGTCCCTGCCATGTTCAGCCGCAGTGCAATGAGTTACAGGTGACTGTTCAGCCACAGAAGAGTGAGACAGGAGCTGAGGCTCCTCAGATCAAGGTAGGTGCTAAGTAGGTGCTAGGAAAATCAAGCTGTGAGCTTCTCTTCTAAAATATATGTGTCTTCTGTACTAGCCATGATCTGCCAAGGTCCCAGATCACAACCAGTCCTAAACCCAAGGCAGAACCAGGTCTGACGCAGGAACTTCATAGAATCATTGAATCACAGGGGTTGGAAGGGACCCCTGAAGATCATGGAGTCCAACCCTCCTGCTGCAGCAGTAATACCCAGGGCAGGTCCCACAGGAACGTGTCCAGATGGGTTTTGAAAGTCTCCAGAGAAGGAGACTCCACAGCCTCTCTGGGCAGCCTGTCCCAGGGCTCTGTCACCCTCACAGGAAAGAAATTTCTCCTCATGTTGTGGTGGAACTTCTGTGTTGTCACTTGGTGCAGTTTCCCCTCATCCTGTCACAGGCACCACTGAACAGGGACTGGCCCATTCCTGACACCCCCTGCAGGTATCTGTAGACATGAATCAGGTCCCCTCAGAGGAGCTGAACAAGCAACAATCCAGTAGGGATGGAAGGGCTGCACAGCAGCACATGGTCAGAGAGATGAAGTGACTGTCCCTGTGAGGTGGGCACCAGGGAACATGGCAGCAGCACTGGTGCATGGCAGCAATGGGCCAGTGGCATCTTCCTGCTGCTTATCTCTTATAGCTTTCCTGGATACTTGGGCTTGGATGAAGCTGTTTGTCCACAACAAACCTGAGGTCCCTGGAGCAGAGCCAAGCAAGCCCTTCATGCCTTTGCTTTCAGACAGACAAGGACCTTCAGACTCAGCTCAATGACTAGCAAGGAACACAGCCCTGCTGATGCAACATGACATCCGTTTGCCTGAAGAGCAGTGTCATGTGGCCATTAAATCATGCCTGTCTTAAATGCCAACTTCAGGAGCCTGCACAACACTTGATGCAAGAAAAGGTCCTCAACCCACGTGCAGCTGATTTGGCTGCAAGGAAGTGTCATTGCCAAGTCACCTATCACAGAATAGCCCTGGTTTCTCCTGTCTCAGCCTTTGCCTGCATTTGCTAAATCCTTGATTTCTGCAGCTCTCCTTCCTGTAATCCCATACAAGGAGTTCATTTCTGAGAGGGCTGATCAAGGGCTTCCCTGTTTCTCCTGAAAGTCCAGAACACAAAGGAAAAGCTCATTTGCTGTCTTGTTTAGAGGCATTTCCTGAGCAATGTGGGGTGCAAAGTGGGGATGCAGGGTGGAAGCTGCAGAGCAATAGAAGTAGTTCATGACATGTAAGTCATGGGGAGCTTGTGGAGAAGCCAAGCAAGCTCAGGGGAAAGGTGCACTCTGATCCCATGGCCCAAGTCCAGAAGTACAAGCTGTTGCAGGGACCCTGAGGTGGCAACATATGAAGCTCTACCAAGAGTTCTTGCCATGAGTTAGGAAGAAGGGATCTAGAGACCCAGTAATGCACTTTACAGGCATCACTGCAGCCCAAAATTCCCACAGAACCTTGGAGTGCAAGCTAGCAGAGCAGTCCCCTCACCAGGGGACAGCAAGCAGGGTGTTCTGCAGGGTCACTGGGACAGCCCTGATGATGAGAACTTCCCAAGCCAGGGAGCAGGATGGGGCAGGAAACTGCTGTCCTGAGGCACTGAAGTTCTTGTAGCCTTGCAGGTGAGTTGACCCAGGAGTTCTTGGGTGTTTTGAGCTCCTTTGGCACAGGGTGGAGGGGCTGGAATGTTCACACAGCCAGGGGAGATTGAGCCACAGACACCATCTCTGCATCTCTGGCCCAGGTGCATCTATTGTTGGCATGGCAACAGCTAAAAACCTGCTTAACACAGATGCATGAGCATGGCTATATCTTGGCCTCCTGTTTGTAAGCTGCACAGCAATATCCATTACCCACCCAGCTCGTAGTCAACCCTTCCAAGAACAACATCTCCATCAAGTTGGGCTTTATGGTGCACAACCAGCTTTCATTTGTTCTATTTGCTACTTCTGTCACAAAGTACAGCTAATCCAGGAGGTAAACCATCCTTGAGTGCTGTTACTAATGCTCATAAATGACTTTAATAGACAATGGAAGTACTTGCAGAAATATGATTTGAAACGACAAGTTTAGTGTCACTTAAATGGAGGTGGGATCTGTTCCCATGTGCTGCTGCTTCCTCATTTGTTTTCCATATACAAAAAGCAAAACCCCTGCTCTCCACTTGTGTTTTTTCCTGTAAAAAAGCCTCAGAACATAAGAAGGTGGACTAAGAAGGCTGAGCACTGAATAGAGGGGCTGAGAGTCCTGTGGTTTCTGTTCTCTGCAGAAAGCAGAGAAGAAAAGGGCTGCAGGCTCAGCAGGCAAAGAGATGGAAGTGTAGCCAATGGAAAAAGGAAAGGCACTGCAGTTTCAGATGGTGTGATGATGCAGAAAAGGCTGGTTAAAAAAATCTCTCTCCAATGTGTTTGGAAGGGAACTTAGGGATTTTTCTAAACACATTTTTTGAGTGCCTGAAACGTGGGGCTGAGGCTGAAGGCCTGACCTGGTGGTGCCCCCAGTGCTGACACTTCATGTCCCCCTGCTCTGCTGGGGCCACAGCTCCTCCTGCCACCCTTTGCCTGTGCTGGAGCTGGTGGCCATCTGAATGCAGGGATGGGTTGTGGCTCCTCACCACATGGGACACTGAAACCCCCACAGCCCTGAGACCAACATCCTGGGGCACACTCCAGAAATGGCCCCTCAGAGGAGGAAGGGAAGGCACTGGCCAAAAGAATTCTGTAGATTTCCTAAAAAATTTGAAATTTGCTATTGAATTTATCAGGGGTTTTTTTTTCTTCTTCTTTTTGTCATTCTTTTCTGCTGGAAGAGGCTTCTCTTCTAACTGTTCAACTAATAAACTTTGCATCTCACACACCACATCTTGTCAGGGCTGTTTGACCACACATGAATTATTGATCTGGAGTCTGGCAAAGCCTCCTACAGCACAAACTCTGTACAATGAATACCCAGATGGATCTTGGCAGCTCATGGAAATGACAGACATCTAATGTACTTCCAGACCAAGTTCAGCTTTAGGGGTCAGAATTTCAACTTCTCAGATAGATGATGCACACACTCAACTAAACTGGTGAAATGATAACACGTCTTGCAAGACATGCTGCAGCTTGAAGTTGAAGCAGCCATCACTACCTCACATTCTCCTCCCCTGATGCTCTGCCTGAAAGATGGTTTCTTAATGTATTTTTCTACAATAAACTCAAAGTCTTCAGATTTTATTTCCCACTTGAGATCTAAATCATCTTTGCCATAAATGTAAAACAAGTAAGGCAATTGTTTGTTAGTGCAGGTTTACAATATATCATTAGAAGATAATTTAGGGAGCTGAGAAGTTTTCTTTGCTGTAAATTTGCTCAGCTCATTACTGAGACCAGTCTGCAAAACAAGTAGATTCCCAGTGGAAAATGGGAGCAAGTGTCAATCCACCTGAGAGCCACAGGTCTCATGTGCTGAAGGAAAGGGCAATGTTCCAGTTAACACAGCAGGGTGGGCAGAACTTCTCTTCCCAAGCCAGCTGTCACCAGAGCCCACCAACCACCTCCCAGGAATCCCCCACAGATCACACATCCAGTGCAAGGAAGCAAACCCACCTCTGCCAGACTTCCCCCCAGGGAGCATCCCATTACCAGTCCCCTGGACATTGCAGGGCATTCATGTAGATGAATTTCTAAGAAGTAATATTAAGAAATGGACCTTTTAGTGCTGTGGAATTAAAAAAAACAAACCCTAAGAGTTCCATTTTCTGTTGGAGAAACTCTAACCCCAGGGATGAGGATCAGCCCAGGGCAGAGGGTCTGTGTGCTGCAGCAAACCAGCCTTTGTGCCCAGCACTGACACTGATTCCCGGGTTAAAACAAGACCAGAAGAGAAGTTGTGAATCAAGGGGTGGACGAGGCTTCCTAGACCATGCAAATGACGAGCAGAAGCCTGAAATTTAGGATTAATGTGATATAAATATAACCCCGGCAAATTCACTTGGCACGCGGTGCTCAAATCTCCCTCCGCTGGAAGAGCAATAAATCTCATGCCCAAGGCCTTTAACTTCCAGTCCCAGAATTATTTCCACTCTATCAAACAACTGCTTTCATCAACAGCTCTATCTTCAGATAATTTATGTTCCCTCCTTCCTGTCTCCCCCTCCTCATCTCCATATAGACAGATGGATTTGGGAAAATGTTTGAGATTTTCACTCTTTGGGTAGTTAGAGATCTTCTAATTTCCAGTCTCACTCTACTCATGACTGATTTATATCTATTTGATCTATTTCCATGCTATTCCTTAATAGCTTTTCCACATTTTCCATTATGCCCCAGATGTATTGATAGAAAAAAATCATCACCTAAACCCTCAAAGTCATTTGGCTATATTGACAAAGCAAAGCTTTCAAAGTGTGTTTTCCTAAGAAAGGTTCACTCCCCCCCCCCAACCTGGGAGATTCAACAGTTTTCCTGATGCAATTTGAAACTAATTATTTTGACCAAACCCATGCACAACAGCTCAAGAAAATTCTTGCTCTTGCTTTGTATGTAGGAATAACACTTCTTCAGTTCTGCCAATAACACTTGCCCAGAATTCTGGGGATATTGTCACAGCTTCATCACATGGTCAGTCCACAGTGGTGCTGGTGCTGCCCAGTGTATCCTGATGCTGCCCAGTTCCCTCCTTCATGATTTCTAATTAGTGAATCCTCAGTTCATAGAAAAAAGCTCCTCCTGTTACCCCAAAGGGCAGGACTTCACCCTTTGAGCTATTGAATCTGATCCTTCTTTCTATCATTCCCAGGGGTTAGATAATCTGATTCTTCATGTGGGATGATGGGCTCATTGTCTGGACAAGTAACACCTCCTGCTCTCCAATAATCTGTACAGCTACAAGCACCTTTGTATCCCTGCAGAGTTTATTGCTGTCAAGACTTGCTTGGTTTCTCCAAGACAGCATCTGGTGAGTGGCTCTCACACACTCATCATGATGTGCAGCCTTTGTACAAGAATGCAGGTCCAGCCATGGACTTTGGGTGCTGTTGGCTGCCCTGCTGGTGCCATGGGTGAGTGAAGAAACAGGGAGAAGGCAAAGAAACTGCAGGATCTAGATAAAAACTGTGGAAGGAGGAGAAAGAGCAGGCTCCAGAGGAGTCTAGTGCCTGCATATTGCCCTCTGCCCAGTGTGTGCAGGGTGCTCCTTGCAGTGGGAGGATTCTCCAGGTCTGCAGACCTCCAAGGGCTGCTGAGTTCTGCTGCATCACCTGCCCAGGGAAGCACAGCTGGTGGTGCCCAAAGGTAGAGGAGGAGAAGGCTCTAAGTGTATGATGGGCAGTAGGAGTTAAGACACCCTCCTGTCCTGTGGGCAAGTAGATGTGAGTGTCACCATCCGATCATCAGGAACGAGGAGATTCTTTGTGGTCACCACCCAGAACTCCAGCAGGACATCAGTGTTTGCTGCACCACACCCTGAGGCCTGAGAGCTGAGTTTGCAGTGCAGAGACAAGGAGGCATCTCTTTGTCTACACACTCAGGGAGTGACCCACAGGCCTCCTTCAGATGAACCACAGCTTTGACCAGGTAACCTCAGTGTGTGATGCTGCTCCAGGCAGTCCCCAGCTGCAGGGATGCTCCCTTTGGGAATGCATTACCTTTTCCTCTCCAGTATCCAAAGAGGGGTGTTCACTCCTGCTCAGCATCAGGGCACTTGCAGTGCCCAGGCCCCTGCCTGCAACCTGGGGCTGCTTCCTGGAGCTTCCCAGCAAAGTGTAGAGAGCCTTCAGGAGAAAGAAGTTGGTAGAATTTTATTATTTTTTAATCATTAAGAAAATTTTAATCAGCTCCTGAGCTGAGTTTCAAGCTGCCAAATCACAACCTCTCTCTTACCATTGTCAATTCATGAACAAAGTTGCAGAGATGTTCCTAAGAGCCCCAGCTAGAAATTTTGAAGATGATCCTGTTCCCAACTGCAAACACCTCGTGCTGAAAGCCAAATGATTTGTGGGAGACAGTTCAGCTTTTATCTCTGAGGCAAAGCTGAACACAACTAAAATATTTTGGTCTCCTCAGAAGGGAATATTTTGCTTTCTTTTTCCAAGACAGTTTTGCATCATTTATTTTTCTTTAAATTAACTATTAAAAAAAACCCAAAAAAACAGCAACAAACTAAAGTTGGAATTCAAATACTTTTCTCAAAAGAGAACAGTCTGGTTGATCCAATTCTTGATTATTATTTTTTTTTTCCCCAATGTACAGAATTAAAATTTATATCCATTCCACTCTGTGGAATCACTTTAAGTGTGAATTAAATGACAAATGGGTGCTCAGCCACCAGTGCCTTTGAAACAGAAGAGTGTTGGTTCCCTGGCGAAGTGGAAGACATTACCCTCAAGGAAAAGCTGAGCTCCTGGAGGCAGGAGGACAGACACAGGAGGACACAGCTCCCATGGACTGGGCCCCATCAGGGAGGTGGGTGAGACCAGCAGGGGCTCCTTGGCTGAGCTTGTGAGATGAGAGACCAACATTTCCCAGGCAGAAGCTCTTGTTTGCAAGTGACAGCCTGCTCTGCACTCTGAGGCAAGCACATCCATTTCTTTCTCTCACTGTCCCCCATTTCTGCCCCACTGGTGCTGCTCTTCTACCAGTCCTCTCCTCTTTGCCCATGTCCTGCTGAGAAGATGCCCAGCTCAGAAGTGGGCTTTCCAGCTGGAGCCTGGCCAGAGCCCCCTGCCTCCCAGCGGGTCCTGCTGGGCCTCTTGTGTGAAGCTCAGGCTGATCTGAGCTCTCCCTGTTGCCATCTACAGTTTCACCTTCAGATGTCAAGATCCTCAGGCTGTTTCCTTGCAGTGCTTGGCTGGTTGTTCTGCAAACACACCCCTTCACATGGTACAAGCTGAATCTCTTTGCATTTTCTCCCCCACTTTCTGTACTTCCCTCTTCCAGCCTATTTATCTTTCTCTTTGGGGGTATTTTCATCTCCTTCCCACTTCCAATTTAAAATTAATTCATGCATCAGTCTTACCAGTGGAGAACTATTGAGGCACATGTTAACTGAATCCTCAGCTGGATGAGTGATTTCTGCTGCCACGAGGAGCCACAGGCAGAGAGAAAAGAGTCAACGTGAGGCTTTAATGTAGAGTCACTCAGGGTGCCCCATTGTCCATGATTCCAGTGGAGAAAAAGAAGAGCTTTTGGACTGTGATTCATCAGATCAAATGCAGGCAATCATTTTAATGGAAATTAATTGCACCCAGTCTCCACTGCCTCTATTGACTCCACAAGGAGCCTCAATTGACCAGCACATAGAGAGACATTGATGTTCAACCAGAATGAACCCAGGGTGCCCTAAGCCAGATGCCCCTGGGCTGGGCTGTGTGCTGCACCAAAGACCACAAAGGAAGCTGAAGGCCAAGCCAGCAGATGCCTCACCCAGAGCAAGAGACAAAAAAATACCTTGAAAAAGGAGGGAGCAATAAAAGTCCTGCCATTAGGAGAGGACAGTGCTCCCTGATGGGTGAGTCAAAGCAGCGTGAGGGTCATCAATGCTCTGTTATCTCCCTGAGTTTCCACATCTGCTCCAGAAAAACTTCATGGAAACACTCTGGGGAGTTTTCCCCTTGAAAATGGGACTTTGTTCTCATCAGTGCAGTTAGATTTTGGGCTCCTTACCACAAAAGGAGGCAGGCTGTGCAGCAGGGCTCTGGTGCCCTGTGCTGGCTGGCAAAGGGAGCCAAGAGAAACCCCCCTGGCTGGGCAGGCAAGATGCAGCTTTTGGCAGCAGTGAAGTGTGTTTTTGGAGAAGGGTCAGTGAGGGTTGGGGCAGGAGGTTTAGGAGAGCTAAGGAGGTGCCCCCCACTTCCCACCATGGCTTCTTCTTACAGTCCTTCTGGCACCTCCTCAAGCAGGACCAAGACTCACAGGTCTTTCAGCTGTAAGGCAGGGGAAGGACTGTGAGAGTGAGGCCTGAGATACAGAGCAGAGCTGAAAGATGGGTCTCCTTCCCCTGCTGGGTGAGGGATTTCTTCTGTACAATTCTGCATGCAAGAACTGTCCCTTCTCCTTCTCTTGGACAGCAGATGCAGCAGTGGTTGGCTCTGGACACAGGGGCAGTGGTGTGGGATAGGATGTCTTGTACCCACCTCTCTAGGCAGTTCCAAGGTGGCTGGTTGCTTGAATTGTGCCTTGATCACTTTGGAGTCTGGGGGTCCCACAAGATCATGGAGATGGCCCTGGAAGCTGCAGGAACTGCTTTGCAGACAAGCAATGTGTAGAGTGGGTAAAACAGCTGGTGTTTGTCTTTTTTATCCCTCGCAGGAACTGCTTTGCAGACAAGCAATGTGTAAAGTGAGTGGGTAAATCAGCTGGTGTTTGTCTTTTTTATCCCTGTTTTCCCATCTCCTCCTCTTCAATGCCTGAAAATAAAAACCTGGTCATGGGTAACTTCAGTGAAAGGCTTTAGTGTCAGCAACATCCTCAGATGTTCCACATGCTCTTCCCTTTCTTCATGTCCTCTACATTCCCTTCAGGAGCAAGCTTGCCCCTGAAGTTCTGCTGCTACAAGATCTTGTTACGGCTCCAGGCATCCTGCTACAAATGTGAGGAAGACATTTGTCCTGAACTTCTTCTGAAGCCCTGCTGCTACCCTCAGTCCTACGGGCTGGGTGCCTTCTTGATGTCTGGTGGGTCTTCTGGTGGCACTCATGGTTTCTTCTACCCAGTTCTTCACTTGGGGAGGAAGCTTTTTCCCAAGTTACTATGGAGATGAGTGCTGTGCAGTCAGCAGAGTCTTGTTACACAAGCACAGGGGAAGGGAAAAACTCTTCAGAGCAGATGGAAGCCCATCAAGTGAGATCCTGTCAGCTCTCTCTAGCTGGGAGGACAAAGGAAAGTTTAAAGACACTCAAGGTTGGAACTGAGCAAGAGAAAGTATTTGTAGGAGCATTTGTAGGTGTGAGCTGGAGGGTGTCAGTGCAAAGAGAGTTGATGGTGCAGATGGGGAACAAACTGAGCTCTTTGGGACCCATCATGGACAAAGGGGCTTGTTCTTGAAAACATCTTTGGATTTTTTTTTCCCAGATATATTTATGGGTCTAATTAAAGGGATTGATTCAATCCAAAGATATGTCACAAGTGGCCTTTCCAGGGTAAAATTATTCCTAATAGCAGAACAAATATCACTCCTGTCCCAGTTGAGGCCAATTAATGTCAGGCATCAGTGATCCATGTGCCTGATGGGGTCCTCCTGCACTGAGAAGCTTGGCACAGTTTTTCTGTGATATTTGGTCTCCTCCTGCTTGTGAATTCTGGAGCTTTTTTTTGTCTAGAAATGAGGGCTTGAGATGAGGGTAAGTGGCCAGTGTGGAGGAGTGTACCAGGATGCATCCTTGGGCAACTTGGACTTACATATCACATAAACCATGATAAGAACATGGATATTTCTCACCAAAATAATCTACAGTCCTGGGGTCTAGATACACCCCAGGTTATGGGGTCATGTGTAACTCCTGGTGGTGGTGTCTGGGAGTGGGAGCCAAGACCAACAGTGAAGTGTCTCACTGCTCATGAGGACCAGAGGTTCCACAACAGGACCCAAAGAACCACACAGATGCATCCAAATGAGCTGTGGGAACCAGGGAGCACAGGAGAACATCTCAGGGTTGTCACCAGGGAACAGCCATCACTTGGGAATCACCCCCCAGACCCCTCTCATGCCAGTACCAGGGGGAGGATCAAAAATAGCAATGATCCTACCACCATCACCACTACAACTAATTGGGGAGTAAACCAGGCCAACCAGAGTTGTTTAAAATGTGCCTTAGCTGTCTCCCTGCATGAGAACCAGAAGATCAGCCACCTGAAGTGCATGTGTACAAACACACACAGTCAAGGAAGCACTCAGGAGGAACTGGAGCCCCGTGCCCAGTCAGAGGATTATGATAGGAATAACTGAAGCATGGTGGGACAATTCACAGGGTTGGAAGCCAGTTTGTGAAGCCAGGCAGGGGAGAAGAGGTGGAGGAGTCATGCTCTGTGTTAAGGCAAACCTTGAATGTATAGAAGTCAGCCCTGGTAACTGTGGTAGCCCTGCTGAAGGCCTCTGGGTCAAAATCAGAGGGGTGATCTCCCAGGGACACCTTACAGCAGACATCTGCTGCCCACCCCAAACCAAGACAGTGTGACAAAGCCACACTCGGGTCACTCAGACAAGCTTCATGTCAACACAACCTGGTCCTGGTGGGGGACTATAACTACCCAGACATTTGCTGGAGGAACAACACTACAGTTCACCTGACACCCATCAGGCTCCTGGGATGTGTAGCAGACTGCTTCCTCACACCAGTTGGATGAGCCAACCAGGAGTGGAGCTCAGCTGGACTTGCCACTCACTGACCAAGAGAACCTGCTCTGTGATATCTGGGGTGGCAACAGACGTGGCTGCAGTGACCAGGGGATGGTGGGGCTGGGGACACTGCTGAGCACCAGGAAGGTTAATTCCAGGATGAAGGTTTTAAGTTTTAGTAGAGCAAACTTCAGCTTGCTCAGGGCTCAGTTGGAAGGGGTCCCATGGGAAGCTTCCATGGAGGGCAGAGGAGCTGGTGAGTGCTGGGAGTCATTCAAGAACACTCTCCTAGATAAGCAAAACCAGCTCATCCCCTCTGAAGGCAAGGGAAGCAGGCAGAGCAAGAATCTGTCTTGGCCTCACTGTGAGCTTCTGGGTCTGCTCAGAACCAAAAGGGTAGTGTGCCAGAGGTGGAAAAGTGGCCACTGCCTGCTGAAAACCACCAGGGCATTGCCAGGGTGTGCAGAGATGCAGTTAGGAAAGGTAAAGCTCAGCCTGAGCTGAAATTGGCCAGAGATGTCAAGAATGTCACTAAAGGGTTCTTGAGATACATGAACAAGCAGAAACAGAGGAATAGTATTGGCCCACTATTAAACAGGAGAAGTGAACTTGTCACCCATAATGCTGGAAAGGCTGGAAAGGTCCTCAACACCTTCTTTACCTCTGTTTTTACCAGTGCTGTTGGGTCCCAGGCCAGAGGAACAAAAATCCAGGTTGATCCACACACTGCTGTCCCATCTGTGAAGGGTGAGTTGGTGTCAACTGTTCCAGGAGTCTGACTTGTACAGATTGATGGGCCCAGAAACCATCCACCCTAGGGTGCTGAGAGACCTGCTGATGTTGCTGCAAAGCTGCTCTCCACAATCTTTGAGAAGTCCTGGAGATGGGGAAACATCCCTGAGGACTGGAGGAAGGCTCATGTCACCCCCATCCATAAGAAGAGTTCAAAGGAGGACCCAGGTCATTACAGACCCATTAAGCCTTACTTCAGGTCCTGGGAAAGTCATGGAGCAAATCCTCCTGAGGACTGACACAAGTCAAATGAAGCACATGGTTGGGAAAAGCCAACATGGACTGACCAGGGGCAACTCGTGCTTGACAAACCTGGTGGCCTTTTCCAGCCAAGTAAGGCTGGTGTGTGAGAGAAGAACATGCAACAGTTGCTGTAGAGCAGAGTCTGCAAAGCTGCCCAGCAAGAAGTCCCACGGACCCTTTAGAAATGGGCACTGTGATCATTCAGATAATTCAGGTAATCTTAAAATAGGCTAAATGAGAAGCAAGGGGTGAATACCTGTCCCAGGAGCTGTGCAGTGTTGCTGCTTCTCATGTTCCATCACCAGCTACCTCCCTCCTAATCTCAAACTGCCCAAAGAGCACCATGGAGCAGGGGCTGTATCTGACTCAGGATTTATGCAGGGACCAGTGCAATAAGGCCTCAACCTTGTCTAAACCTGCCAAAGGGAGAGCAATGAATGTCACAGCCAACCCTAAAACCCAGTTTTACATCATGCAGCACTTCTGCAGTATCACCACGGGTCTGTTGCTGCTCTTTGCTTTGGTTGGCTGCAAAACAGTGTGTTTTGCCCTCTTTTGGGGAAATATTTTAAGAGCTAATGATGTACAGTGCTGCTTATTAGTATCACCAGTCTAGCACATATTAAATCAGTGTCATAATCTAGTGATCTTAACAATGAGAAAATCACTAGAGTTGTTAGGAGGCAGGAAAGTAGGAAATTACTTATTACTGAAAGAGGAGTGTGTGAAGTAGTGATGCCTTCTCCACATCTGTATTCATTACAGCAAATATTAACCACTGAGACATTCCCAGCACCACAGTGAGAAGCCCTGAAGGTTTCAGGCCAGCATCCTTAACTGAGATACAAAGTCAGGGATCAAGGAGTCATTAATGATCATTATGTTTTAATAATATTTAATACCAAAGGTGCCGGTGAGATTGTTCTGACAGGTAATTAGTTCTACAGGAGCTGCAAGTTGCAGCCCTGGTGCCAAACCCTTGGGAAAAGGAGCTGGAGAAGCTGCTGGCCCTGGGTAGCTTCAGGATACAGTCAGGAAAGTGTGTTTTGAAAAGGTGTGATACAGGCTGAGCTGGTGAGGAGTAAATCATGTCAGATTCCTTTCTAATGGAATAACTATCAGTCTGGGCACAGGGGGGACCAATAAATCCCACAAATCTGGGCTTTTTCTTTTCACAGGGCTCATCTGGATGCAGTTTCCTGGGATGAATTCTCACACAGCCTGGCTGGTAACTGAGGTTTGCTGAGCTCATTGCTGCCTTGCAGAGGTTGTGCCAGGGGATGGGAACCCCAAGAGAGGCCAGACCTACCTCGTGCTTTGTGCACCCTGTGCTTAACTTCTCCAGCTCCTGCTCCCCACCAGCTCCACACTCCCTCCAGGACACACTGGCAGGTGTCACAGGCACTGGGACACGTTTCAGTTTTGGTGAGAGCCATCTGGAGGAATGTGTTGGGTGAGATTCAGCTCAACTGGGACGTGCCCCCTCGTGGCTCTGCTGCTGGATGGAGCTGTCACTCCAGAGAACACCATGAGCAGAGACCAAAATTCTGCCACACCTGCCAGCAGGACTTTGTGTAAACCCAGTGTGTGCAGACACTTGTGACTGAAGTCATCCTCAAGGTGGAGGAGGGCAAACCCTGACAGGAAGGGGTCTGGTGGTCACAGCCAAGCTGAAAATGTTCTGAAGGTTCTGGCACAGCCTCCTAAATGAAAGGCAGGGAGATGCTGGGGCTCTTCCAGGACAACCATTATTCACATGGAGTGATACTGTGCTCCTGGGGCATGTAGCATCATTTAGAATTCAGCCCTTACCAAGGACCTTCGGACCAGACTCTCCTGAACCTCATGATGTACAACAGGTTTACTCTCTCAAGATGAAGGAAGATCTCATTAAAATGAGGATGGGACAGCCCAAAGCTGCTAAGTTAATGAGAGAAATGAAGGGAAGGATAAAAGAGATGTTATTACATGCTGGAGGGAGAGAAACTGAACCTGAAGGATGACATCAAAGACCACTCTGTGGCTTTTCAGACTGACTCATCCCAATGGCCAGGAGACACCTTCTTCCTGGAAAAAA
>NW_009954411.1:257121-275912 GCF_000747805.2 Chaetura pelagica | reverse complement strand
CAGCTGGTGTTTGTCTTTTTTATCCCTGTTTTCCCATCTCCTCCTCTTCAATGCCTGAAAATAAAAACCTGGTCATGGGTAACTTCAGTGAAAGGCTTTAGTGTCAGCAACATCCTCAGATGTTCCACATGCTCTTCCCTTTCTTCATGTCCTCTACATTCCCTTCAGGAGCAAGCTTGCCCCTGAAGTTCTGCTGCTACAAGATCTTGTTACGGCTCCAGGCATCCTGCTACAAATGTGAGGAAGACATTTGTCCTGAACTTCTTCTGAAGCCCTGCTGCTACCCTCAGTCCTACGGGCTGGGTGCCTTCTTGATGTCTGGTGGGTCTTCTGGTGGCACTCATGGTTTCTTCTACCCAGTTCTTCACTTGGGGAGGAAGCTTTTTCCCAAGTTACTATGGAGATGAGTGCTGTGCAGTCAGCAGAGTCTTGTTACACAAGCACAGGGGAAGGGAAAAACTCTTCAGAGCAGATGGAAGCCCATCAAGTGAGATCCTGTCAGCTCTCTCTAGCTGGGAGGACAAAGGAAAGTTTAAAGACACTCAAGGTTGGAACTGAGCAAGAGAAAGTATTTGTAGGAGCATTTGTAGGTGTGAGCTGGAGGGTGTCAGTGCAAAGAGAGTTGATGGTGCAGATGGGGAACAAACTGAGCTCTTTGGGACCCATCATGGACAAAGGGGCTTGTTCTTGAAAACATCTTTGGATTTTTTTTTCCCAGATATATTTATGGGTCTAATTAAAGGGATTGATTCAATCCAAAGATATGTCACAAGTGGCCTTTCCAGGGTAAAATTATTCCTAATAGCAGAACAAATATCACTCCTGTCCCAGTTGAGGCCAATTAATGTCAGGCATCAGTGATCCATGTGCCTGATGGGGTCCTCCTGCACTGAGAAGCTTGGCACAGTTTTTCTGTGATATTTGGTCTCCTCCTGCTTGTGAATTCTGGAGCTTTTTTTTGTCTAGAAATGAGGGCTTGAGATGAGGGTAAGTGGCCAGTGTGGAGGAGTGTACCAGGATGCATCCTTGGGCAACTTGGACTTACATATCACATAAACCATGATAAGAACATGGATATTTCTCACCAAAATAATCTACAGTCCTGGGGTCTAGATACACCCCAGGTTATGGGGTCATGTGTAACTCCTGGTGGTGGTGTCTGGGAGTGGGAGCCAAGACCAACAGTGAAGTGTCTCACTGCTCATGAGGACCAGAGGTTCCACAACAGGATCCAAAGAACCACACAGATGCATCCAAATGAGCTGTGGGAACCAGGGAGCACAGGAGAACATCTCAGGGTTGTCACCAGGGAACAGCCATCACTTGGGAATCACCCCCCAGACCCCTCTCATGCCAGTACCAGGGGGAGGATCAAAAATAGCAATGATCCTACCACCATCACCACTACAACTAATTGGGGAGTAAACCAGGCCAACCAGAGTTGTTTAAAATGTGCCTTAGCTGTCTCCCTGCATGAGAACCAGAAGATCAGCCACCTGAAGTGCATGTGTACAAACACACACAGTCAAGGAAGCACTCAGGAGGAACTGGAGCCCCGTGCCCAGTCAGAGGATTATGATAGGAATAACTGAAGCATGGTGGGACAATTCACAGGGTTGGAAGCCAGTTTGTGAAGCCAGGCAGGGGAGAAGAGGTGGAGGAGTCATGCTCTGTGTTAAGGCAAACCTTGAATGTATAGAAGTCAGCCCTGGTAACTGTGGTAGCCCTGCTGAAGGCCTCTGGGTCAAAATCAGAGGGGTGATCTCCCAGGGACACCTTACAGCAGACATCTGCTGCCCACCCCAAACCAAGACAGTGTGACAAAGCCACACTCGGGTCACTCAGACAAGCTTCATGTCAACACAACCTGGTCCTGATGGGGGACTATAACTACCCAGACATTTGCTGGAGGAACAACACTACAGTTCACCTGACACCCATCAGGCTCCTGGGATGTGTAGCAGACTGCTTCCTCACACCAGTTGGATGAGCCAACCAGGAGTGGAGCTCAGCTGGACTTGCCACTCACTGACCAAGAGAACCTGCTCTGTGATATCTGGGGTGGCAACAGACGTGGCTGCAGTGACCAGGGGATGGTGGGGCTGGGGACACTGCTGAGCACCAGGAAGGTTAATTCCAGGATGAAGGTTTTAAGTTTTAGTAGAGCAAACTTCAGCTTGCTCAGGGCTCAGTTGGAAGGGGTCCCATGGGAAGCTTCCATGGAGGGCAGAGGAGCTGGTGAGTGCTGGGAGTCATTCAAGAACACTCTCCTAGATAAGCAAAACCAGCTCATCCCCTCTGAAGGCAAGGGAAGCAGGCAGAGCAAGAATCTGTCTTGGCCTCACTGTGAGCTTCTGGGTCTGCTCAGAACCAAAAGGGTAGTGTGCCAGAGGTGGAAAAGTGGCCACTGCCTGCTGAAAACCCCCAGGGCATTGCCAGGGTGTGCAGAGATGCAGTTAGGAAAGGTAAAGCTCAGCCTGAGCTGAAATTGGCCAGAGATGTCAAGAATGTCACTAAAGGGTTCTTGAGATACATGAACAAGCAGAAACAGAGGAATAGTATTGGCCCACTATTAAACAGGAGAAGTGAACTTGTCACCCATAATGCTGGAAAGGCTGGAAAGGTCCTCAACACCTTCTTTACCTCTGTTTTTACCAGTGCTGTTGGGTCCCAGGCCAGAGGAACAAAAATCCAGGTTGATCCACACACTGCTGTCCCATCTGTGAAGGGTGAGTTGGTGTCAACTGTTCCAGGAGTCTGACTTGTACAGATTGATGGGCCCAGAAACCATCCACCCTAGGGTGCTGAGAGACCTGCTGATGTTGCTGCAAAGCTGCTCTCCACAATCTTTGAGAAGTCCTGGAGATGAGGAAACATCCCTGAGGACTGGAGGAAGGCTCATGTCACCCCCATCCATAAGAAGAGTTCAAAGGAGGACCCAGGTCATTACAGACCCATTAAGCCTTACTTCAGGTCCTGGGAAAGTCATGGAGCAAATCCTCCTGAGGACTGACACAAGTCAAATGAAGCACATGGTTGGGAAAAGCCAACATGGACTGACCAGGGGCAACTCGTGCTTGACAAACCTGGTGGCCTTTTCCAGCCAAGTAAGGCTGGTGTGTGAGAGAAGAACATGCAACAGTTGCTGTAGAGCAGAGTCTGCAAAGCTGCCCAGCAAGAAGTCCCACGGACCCTTTAGAAATGGGCACTGTGATCATTCAGATAATTCAGGTAATCTTAAAATAGGCTAAATGACAAGCAAGGGGTGAATACCTGTCCCAGGAGCTGTGCAGTGTTGCTGCTTCTCATGTTCCATCACCAGCTACCTCCCTCCTAATCTCAAACTGCCCAAAGAGCACCATGGAGCAGGGGCTGTATCTGACTCAGGATTTATGCAGGGACCAGTGCAATAAGGCCTCAACCTTGTCTAAACCTGCCAAAGGGAGAGCAATGAATGTCACAGCCAACCCTAAAACCCAGTTTTACATCATGCAGCACTTCTGCAGTATCACCACGGGTCTGTTGCTGCTCTTTGCTTTGGTTGGCTGCAAAACAGTGTGTTTTGCCCTCTTTTGGGGAAATATTTTAAGAGCTAATGATGTACAGTGCTGCTTATTAGTATCACCAGTCTAGCACATATTAAATCAGTGTCATAATCTAGTGATCTTAACAATGAGAAAATCACTAGAGTTGTTAGGAGGCAGGAAAGTAGGAAATTACTTATTACTGAAAGAGGAGTGTGTGAAGTAGTGATGCCTTCTCCACATCTGTATTCATTACAGCAAATATTAACCACTGAGACATTCCCAGCACCACAGTGAGAAGCCCTGAAGGTTTCAGGCCAGCATCCTTAACTGAGATACAAAGTCAGGGATCAAGGAGTCATTAATGATCATTATGTTTTAATAATATTTAATACCAAAGGTGCCGGTGAGATTGTTCTGACAGGTAATTAGTTCTACAGGAGCTGCAAGTTGCAGCCCTGGTGCCAAACCCTTGGGAAAAGGAGCTGGAGAAGCTGCTGGCCCTGGGTAGCTTCAGGATACAGTCAGGAAAGTGTGTTTTGAAAAGGTGTGATACAGGCTGAGCTGGTGAGGAGTAAATCATGTCAGATTCCTTTCTAATGGAATAACTATCAGTCTGGGCACAGGGGGGACCAATAAATCCCACAAATCTGGGCTTTTTCTTTTCACAGGGCTCATCTGGATGCAGTTTCCTGGGATGAATTCTCACACAGCCTGGCTGGTAACTGAGGTTTGCTGAGCTCATTGCTGCCTTGCAGAGGTTGTGCCAGGGGATGGGAACCCCAAGAGAGGCCAGACCTACCTCGTGCTTTGTGCACCCTGTGCTTAACTTCTCCAGCTCCTGCTCCCCACCAGCTCCACACTCCCTCCAGGACACACTGGCAGGTGTCACAGGCACTGGGACACGTTTCAGTTTTGGTGAGAGCCATCTGGAGGAATGTGTTGGGTGAGATTCAGCTCAACTGGGACGTGCCCCCTCGTGGCTCTGCTGCTTGATGGAGCTGTCACTCCAGAGAACACCATGAGCAGAGACCAAAATTCTGCCACACCTGCCAGCAGGACTTTGTGTAAACCCAGTGTGTGCAGACACTTGTGACTGAAGTCATCCTCAAGGTGGAGGAGGGCAAACCCTGACAGGAAGGGGTCTGGTGGTCACAGCCAAGCTGAAAATGTTCTGAAGGTTCTGGCACAGCCTCCTAAATGAAAGGCAGGGAGATGCTGGGGCTCTTCCAGGACAACCATTATTCACATGGAGTGATACTGTGCTCCTGGGGCATGTAGCATCATTTAGAATTCAGCCCTTACCAAGGACCTTTGGACCAGACTCTCCTGAACCTCATGATGTACAACAGGTTTACTCTCTCAAGATGAAGGAAGATCTCATTAAAATGAGGATGGGACAGCCCAAAGCTGCTAAGTTAATGAGAGAAATGAAGGGAAGGATAAAAGAGATGTTATTACATGCTGGAGGGAGAGAAACTGAACCTGAAGGATGACATCAAAGACCACTCTGTGGCTTTTCAGACTGACTCATCCCAATGGCCAGGAGACACCTTCTTCCTGGAAAAAAGAAGAAGGTGTTTCAATCAGTTCTCAGTGCTTGGGAAAATAAAATAAAATCAGATTAAGTTGTACAGGAAGTAAAATACTTTCTTCAGTTATTCTGTGAGACTCTGACAGCCACACGTTATCCCACTCTATTACTGCTCTGTCAAAGAATCATATAAACTAATAGCATTAAAATGAAGACCCTATAAAGTGAGATAAAAGTGAGATGCAATTTACATTGTGAAATGTGGAATTTCAAGGCAATTTTAGACTCCTGAAAAATCAAATGTGTTCCCCAAAAAAATCCTTTCTCTGGGGAAGGAAGAGGTAGAGAAGTGAAAATTGTTGCTTCACTGCCACCCACAGAAGATTATTTTTTTTTACTGAAGAGCATTCACAAGCTGCTCGTGGGGGCTCTGCAGGAAGGAAGGAATCCCAAATAACTTCCTCTGCTGTGGTCTGTGCTTATTCTCTCCTCTGTATGCCCCTTGTGTGGTTCACATGCTTCCAATCCCTGCACAGGTTGGCCCCTGGGAATCTGCATCCAAAGAAGTAACAGTGAAGTGGAGACACCAAGATTCTGCTCATCTGAGTGTCCTGCATCTTCAGAAGAAATAGCAATCACAGGATTACAGACTGGTTTGGGTTGGAAAGTAACCTTAAAGATCATCTAGATCCAACCCCCCAGAGGCTCCTTTAATGAGTGCTGTGCTTCTTAATTGCTCCCTCTAACACAAGTGTGAACACAATGCCCATTGATACCAAGAGAGCTCTTCCTCAAGGAATTGAATCCTGTGTTCAAGAGATATTCTGGCTAAAACAGCAACCAGCCCAAGGATATCATAGAGTGCTTTGAATTGGAAGGGACCTTAAAGATCATCCAGTCCCACCCCCCTGCATGGGCAGGGACACCTCCCACCAGCCCAGGTTGCTCCAAGCCCCATCCAACCTGCCCTTCAACACTGCCAGGGATGGGGCAGCCACAGCTTCCCTGGGCAGCCTGGGCCAGGCTCTCACCACCCTCACAGCTAAGAACATTTTCTTAATGTCCATTAGTGTCTGCAAAGTGTGAGACAGAAAATGCAGATGTTTTGCTTGACTCTGGACCTGCTGTTGTTGCCTCCTGCCTGCAGAGCTGTGTCCCCAGCCATGGACAGGAGCCAGGTCATCCATACCTGAGGCATCATTCAGCTACAGAGCAGTCAACAAGCTCTGCCCATGACTCTTTTCCCTTGTTCAGTGGGACTGGCACTGACACAGGGATGCTCTGAAATGAGCTCCATTAGCACACGGGATCAGTTCCAATACTCTGCAATTAGGGGTTATAATTGCAGGCAGGGTGGAGAGGAGTTTGTGCTAAGAGCTGTCATTTCACATCATTGCTTACCTTTCAGTACCTCCAAACACTGCAGACTTGTTTTCCAACATTCCCTCTCCCAGGGCTGTGTGGGCTCTGCATGGTCCCTCGGGTATCAGAGTCTGTTCTTCCTACCTCCAGATGAGAGTTTCTCACTTTTTACTTCTTTAATTTGCATCTTGTCACTGTAGAACTCACTTTCCTCTACAGTTCTGTTATTTGGTGAGGTTTTTTTGATGGAGGCATGAATTATGCAGTCCAAGAGGCACCTCCAGTTGGGCTCTGATGAGACATGAGCCAGTGCACAGGCTCATCCTCAGGTTCTTCATCTAGTCCCTAAATCTTCTCATAGAATCATAGAATCATTAAGGTTGGAAGGGCCTTTAAAGATCATCTATTTTCAGCCCCCCTGCCATGAGCAGGGAACCAAACAACTAGACCTGGTTGCACAAAACCCCATCCAACCTGGCCTTAAAAACCTCCAGGGATGGGGCATCAACAACCTCCCTGGGCAACCCATCCCAGCTCCTCACCACCCTGAGAGTGAAGAATTTCTTCCTAATGTCTCACCTCAATCTCCCCTCTCCCAGTTTTAATCCATTCCTCTTCATCCCACCCCTCACTGCCCTTGTCCCAGGTCCCTCCCCAGCTTTCCTGGAGCCCCTTCAGGCCCTGGAAGCTGCTCTAAGGTCTCCCTGGAGCCTTCTCTTCTCCAGGCTCAACACCCCAACTCTCCCAGCCTGGCTCCAGAGCTGCTCCAGCCCTCCCAGCATCTCCGGGGCCCTTCTCTGGACCCTCTTCAACAGGTCTATAACTTCCTATATATATTCCTCCCAGTTTGAAGGCTTTGAGATTAGCATAAAGAGCAAAAGGGCAAGTGTGAAATCAAGAGGAAGACACCCAAGGAGGTACCTGGAGCCAGAGGGGACTGGGCAGTGACCGGGTCCTCGGAGCTGCCGGTGCCGCTGGGCACAGCCCAGAGAAGGGGGTTCATCCTTGCAGGTGGTCACTCTGAACTTACTGATGTGGTCGTGGCTTCACCTCCCTCATCCCACAGCAGCTCTGGCACTGGTGGCAGCCTCTGTGCCCTGAGCTGAGCTGGGGGAAGGGGCAGGGACACGTCCCTGCTGAGCTGGGATGCGTTGCCCTGCAAGGCAGCTCTGAACTCCCTGAAGGCACCTCTGTCATTCCTGACAGTGAAATGGGCACTCAGAAGGGCTTTTGCAGCTCCCAGAGAGTTTCTGCCAGCTTTGGCAATCCACGTGGGCACTGGCCCAGAAATGTCACTTCAAGCAACACTTCCTCAGTGACTTTACTGGGCTGTAAAACAAGTGAAGAAAGAAAAACTGAGGAGTTGATCTTCGTGCATTCCCAGGTGGGGCTGCCTTGGCTTCTTGTGAGCAAGGCAGCCAGGCTGGGTGGTGGCAGGGAGGGGCTGCAGCATCAATAGGCACCATAACCATGGGAAAGCAGCCCTGCAGGGCTGCCAGCTGTGCAGCATCTGGAGAACATCTTGGTTGCTGCCTTTTGGCTGAAAAATGGGAACAGGCATTTTGGCAATTGCAATTCAGTGATGACAGAGCTGATTTGCACTTTTTGCTGCACAAATCCCTGTCCCTCTCATGTGCACCCTGCTCAGCCTCAGCAGGTTTTGCTGAGCTTCACACATTCCCACTGAAGGTCTGGATGGTCTGATCCTTATGCCTCTCTTTGGTTGTTTGGGGTTTTTTTAAATAAACTTCAGCACTAGTTCCTAGATGGGGAATTTCTTCCCAGAGTCTCAAGCAAAGAAGCTGGAATAGCTTTCCTGGAAAGGAGTGTGAGTGGTGTAGCTGGTGGGAAAAAGAGAAGCCCAAAGCCAGGAGTTCTGGGGTTAAAGCTGTTTCTAGAGCTCTCTGGGGTGGCTGGAGAGTTTTCAGGCAGTGTTTGCAAACCCCTGTGGCTCAGCCTCTGATGTGCTATTTGCAAATATTGGTATCAGCAGGTTTCTGTTTGCTTAGATGTTTTGGGAGTGGCTGTTTGCTTTAATTCATTCATGAATTGGGTCCTGTGTGTGTGTGTGTGTGTGTGCCCGACCAAATATTTGCTTTTCATTATCCATTATTTACAATTCATATGTTGCTGTTGGCAGTTCCTGTCCTCTATTCTCCTCTTTTAAAAGTTCCACTCTGCATCCTCAGAAATTGAAGACAATCCTCAGGGATGGGTATAAGACTTGGTATCAAACAGCTGCAAACAAAGGGAATTTGTTAGAGGCAGCTCAGAAATGGCTATGAAATAATAAGCACCCCTAGGAGGAGACAGAGGAAGGCTCATGAAATAGGACAGTGCTCTTAAAGTAAATTTGGTAAGTTTTTGTGGGAAAAAATAACCTAAGAAGAAGAGCACTGAAGAATACTTGTGGTATCACAAGTGAATTTTATCAAGTGTATTAGGTCAAATCATCCCAATGCAGAGAAGTTGCTCAGTGACAAGCAGAGAGAATAGAAACTGGGCCAAGTTGGGAAGAAAAAAAACCTGTGAAACAATAACTGGAACATTTACAGGTGTAGAAAGAAAGGGCAGGGCAGAAAAAGAGAAACAATCAGCAGGGGACATGAGAAGTGCTGAGAAACCTTTCCCTGTGCACCTAAAAGGAAGACAAGGGAAAAATTGCTCTGCTGCTCAGTGGGCAGGGAAAGATCCCAAGAGAGGACACAAAGCAAAATGTTTCCTGCATTTCCTCTATCTTTACAGAAGAGCTGGACAGCTCAGGCAGTTGACAAGTCTGGCAAAGCTGTTGGAATTGGGCTAAAATAGGGGAAAATAATGAAGAGTTACATAAATTGGTCATTCCCACATTATCTGAACCTGATAAAATTCAGCCCAGGCTGTTTCAGGCAGATCTGAACCATCTCAGAGCTGCTGGTGCCTGTTTCCTGGAGAAGGAGTGGATTTCTGGAGGCCTGGAAAAGACTAAGGGAAAGAAGGACAACCATAGGCTCATAGGATAAGTTTGGCTGGAAGGGACCTCAGGAGGTTCCTAGTCCTACCCTCAGCTCAAAGCAGGATGAGCCACAAGATCAGAGCAGCTTTGCCCAGTTTGCTCTTGCAAACCTCCCAGGATGAAGCCTGCACAGCCCCTGCTCCAGTGAAGCCATCAGAGCCACACACCAAGGAGTTGTAATGATGCTGAGAAGCCTCATTTTTGTCTGGCACCTTTGAGGGTTCACAACCCCAGCCTGTATTTCAGTGGGAATTTGCCACTTTGGGTCAAGAATTTGTGGTTTGGGTTGGTTGTTGGCTTGTTTTTTTAATAGAGCCCATTCATGGATTATGATTTCATGAAAAACAGACTTATGCAAGGGAGGTTTCTGGGGTGCAGCCTCCAGCCCTCAGAAGTGGCCTCTCTGGAGGTGCTCAAATGTGCATGGCACCTGTTTGATATCAAATCACAAAGCCAAGTGCTGCATCCACCTGCTTTCCATCAGAAATAGATGAAAACACAGCAAGAAAACCTGCAGCTTTCTCACCACCCAAAAAAAAAAGCAGTCGAGTTGGGGTGGTTTCTCCTTTAATTTTTTTTGCAGACTTTGCAAACAGGTACAAAGTCCATCTCAAGCACAGCACGTTGTGCTGGAGACAGACCTGGAGACTGGCAGCACAGGAGAGCCTTGCCTAGGTGGTAATTTCCTGCAGGAATCACTGATCATGTTTTGGATGTTTTGGCTCCCTGGGGCATTCAGGATGTGTAGTGCTTGTCTGGAGCAATCCAAGAGATAAGTGATGGAATTAGGCACTCTGGGTGTCTGTTGTCTGATCTGAGTTAAACAACATTGGTTGATGGACTGAAGAGATGTCTCAGCAACCCACCCAACCGTTTTAGGTTGGACATCAGGATGAAATTCTTTAGTGTGAGGGTGGGGAGACCCTGGCCCAGGTTGCCCAGGGAAGCTGTGGCTGCCCCATCCCTGGCAGTGTTGAAGGGCAGGTTGGATGGGGCTTGGAGCAGCCTGGGCTGGTGGGAGGTGTCCCTGCCCATGCAGGGGGTTGGATCTAGATGAACTTGAAGGTCCCTTCCAACCCAAACATTCTATGATTCTATGATGATTCTGTGAATACAAGAGGAATGTCCAGCCCCTTGCACAGAAGGTGCTTATATCAGTCAGGAGGGGCTGCAGCCCCAGTGCTGCCTGGAGCTGAACTACAGCAGGTGCAGTTCCTCCTCCTGCCCTGTTCCAACCACCAGTCCTGCCTCTGCTTTGCCACCTCATCTCATCATAGGAGAGCAACGGGGCTGGGGAAGGGACTGGAGGGAAAGTCTGACAGGGATGGGCTGAGGGAGCTGGGGGTGTTCAGCCTGGAGGAGAGGAGACTCAGGGGGGACCTTCTCACTCTCTGCAACCACCTGAAGGGAGGTTGGGGTCAGGTGGGGTCAGGATCTTCTCCCAGGACGAGAGGGCCTGGCCTGAAGCTGCTCCAGGGGAGGTTTATGTTGGACATCAGGAAGCACTTCCTCATGGAGAGACCTTGGGATGGGCTGCCCAGGGAAGTGGTGGAGGCGCCATCCCTGGAGGTGCTCAAGGAAAGGCTGGAGGTGGCACTTGGTGCCCTGGTCTGGAGATGTGGGAGTGTTGGTCATAGATGGACTTGATGATCCTGAAGGTCTTTTCCAGCCTTGGTGATGCTGTGGTTCTGTGTTCCTGTGATCTCCACGTGGCTTTGCCTCCACAGGCTCCATCTCACCCCAGCAGCTCATTCTGAGCTCTTGCTCTTCTCTTTCAAGGAGCAGAGCTACACAAGAGTTCTTTCAAGTTCATTTTCCCTGCTTACCTGTTTAAGGAACATTTCTGAGGAACAAAGAAATGGGAAATCTTCTGAGCAAGGGAGCAGTTAAGCCCCCACACCCTGTGTTTTATAGCTTGGTGCTGGCACGGGCCCATTCAAATATATTTTGACATACAACATGTTATTCTTTCCAAGGCACTTGGTCTCTTTATTTATTTAGTTAGAATGAAGGATTCATTCTCCCACTGACTAACAGGAGACCAAGGATTCCCACATGCAGCTGAGCCCCTGCACTTCATTCTCTGCTGCTGAAATTGTTTTCATCCATTCTGGCTCGATTGCACTTCATTCCTCACCAATATATTTTTATTTGTATATAAAATAAAAATGTGACAGCACATAGAAAGTTAAGAAGTGGATAAATTCATAAATTACTTTTATCCAGCAGAGCTGATATGGCTGTTTTCCTCTGGACTTTAGCTGGTGCACAACCAAATAGATGTTAAAGATGAGCTGTAGCAGCACACTGCACCCTTCCAGAAGGGGTGTGCAAAGCAGGTCGAGTCTTCTCTTGCCTAAAATACATTTCCTACCTGCAGAGACCACATATCTGTTAGCCATGGGTGTATTTAGAGCCCCACTGCTGCCCTCAGAACCCCCTTGGGTTTGGGGAGCACATTGATGAGCCCCCCATCTCACAGAGAACCCACCAACCCTCCTGCTCATCCAGGTCTCATTGGCAGAGGTGGAAATCACTTAGAGATGTTTCTGAACAGCAGGACAATTATCCTGCTGGAGAACTGGAGCCTCCACAAATCCTGGTGGGACTGGTGAGACTGGACACCCTTTCTGTGCCCAGGCTGTGGAAGGGACAGAGAGGGATGAAGGTCAACACTGATGGCCAGGAGCAGCTGGAAGCCTCCAGGAAAGGGCTCTCTGTGTTTATCCCATGAGGAGAAACAGATCTTGTCACCTTCAGTGAAGAAGCAGGGAGAAAAGGGGAGGAAGGGACACAAAGAGACTTTGGGGCTTGGTTGCCTTAACTAAAATCCCCAGATCATTTCTGGAGTGTTTGGTGTCCCCCGTGGAAGGTGCAGAGCAATGTAAATTCACCTCATGGTAGCAGTGGAAGTGCTGGCAGGATTTCTGCTCCTGTTTCTATTTGCATTATCCCATTGGCCTGCTGAGCCAGGACCATGGGCAGGAGATGGACAGCAAATTAAGAGTAGACCCTGGTTTTCTTCTTGCTCACTCTCTGCTCATCAGCAGCTCAGTGGACAAGACACATTTTGCAGCTTTATATTTTCCCAGCAGTGAAGGCACCCAGGGAGAGGATCTTCCCCCAGCAGAGCAACCAGGAGCAGGTAGAGGAGAGGGATTTAATTTTGCATTGCTGTTCAGGAGGTGAAGGTCAGGAGAGCCCTTTGGAAGGGCTGGGTGAGGTTCCCACCAGCAGCAGACACTAAACTGTATAGAAAAAAAGTTAAAGCACTTGTTTTTGGGGATCTTTCCCACAGCAGCAGCAACTGCAACCATGGTTATCTGGGCATGCAAAACTATTTACTCTTCATAAGAAATGTAAATAGTAAAGTTTTCATGAAAACAGGTCCCGGGAACCCTCAAGCTGCAAGTCAAATACTGAACCCTGGCTACTGCTTGGAGCTCTTAGCAAAGATGTTGGCACCTTGGGTTAATGTCTTCTGCACCTTGGGACAAAGTGAGCAAAGCAAAATCATCCCAGCCCAGGACTGCACCTGCAGGGTCCCTGCAGAGCTTGCAAGTGCTTTTTTTTTTTTCCAACACAAATGATCCAGTGTTTTTTGGCTAAAGAAGGGTTTCCTCCAGCTTGCCAGCATTCCCAAGAAAACTGAAACCCAACACTTAGGAGGAAAAGAGAGAGGAGAGTTTCCCATTTTTACAAACCAGACAACTTTTTTCCACAAGAAAAGCATAGAAGGGAATTTACAAGTGATCAGCATTCAACTCAGCTTCCTGCTGGGGTCTGACACTGCCTGCCTGGGCAGAGCTGTCACTGGAGGAAGAATTGCACCTCTCCTGCTTCTTCTGATTGCATGGGTCTCAAAAATAAAATCTTCACATCTACCTGGCACAGCTCCACTGAGAACATCTCCCCCAGGCAAGAAGCAGGACCTTGGTCTCTCAGAACTGGGAGGGTCAGGATGTCAACATCTCACAGCATTTTCTTTGCCAGTAAGAATGGAGGAGGGCAAAACATCCACAGGCAGCAAATCCGACTGCACTGGCCACAAAACCCAAGCCCACTGGCCAAGTTCCCCCCTCCTGGCACCCCCAGGGAATGTCCCACCAGGTTCCCCCACCAGTGCAGGGGCACAGCTGCCATCTCGCCATGGGCTGCAGGGAAACTTCTGCTTGGGCACCTTCTGCCCCTTCCTCACCAGCCACCAGCACCCTCTGCCTCTCCAGCCCTGCTCTTCTTTTGCTTTAGCTGCTGCTCTGCTCAGCTCTTCTCTCAGTCCTTTCCTATGTTCATGGCAGAGGTTCATCTCTTGTCCCTCTAACGGCTCCTTGGCTGGTTTGGAGCAGGGGCAGCTTCTCAGCTTCTCACCTGAGCCCCCCTGGGGCCCTTCCCCAGCTACTAAAAGCCCCACCAAACCAAACCAGCTCAGTCCCACCCTGTGCTCCATTGTTTCCTGCATCCCATTGTTTCTGCAGCTACTCTCAGTGCCAGTGCTGAGGGGCCAGTCCCAGCCCCTGCAGCTGTTGCACAGGAGGAACAGTCCAACAGGGACTTAAGAACTGCCTTTATTTAATGACTGTCAGCCCTGGGGTCACTGGAGGCACCTCCTGAGGACTGGGGGGGGTATTTTCCCAATTTTTTCCCATGGCTTGTGGAGCACATCCTAGTGCTGGATGCCAAACAAAAGGCAGTGAGAATCATTCACACCAAGGGTTCTCCTTGTGCTGCAGAAGCAGGAAGTTTGCAGCTGGGCAGCAGCTTCTGCTCCCTGTGAAAGCTGCTGACACTGCCAGGATCTGGCATTGATCTGGCAGCCAGAGGAGCAGCATGAGGATGAGCAGAAGAGGGGGAAGGTGCAGGCTCTGGGGTGCAGGGTAACGTTGTGCTCCTCATACTGAGCAGCTGAGGGAAGGGGCTGCCCAGGAAAGGAGCATGTCTGACTCCAAACCCAGCAGAGACACCAGGAATCCATCCCAGCAAGGCAGAAGACTGACAACAAGACAAGTTCATAGCCCTGGAGCAGAAGAAAGAGCCCATTAGTTCTCTCTGAAACTGATGAGGCCACAGCTGACCCAAGGGGATCCGTGAGAAATCAATAGCACTTTGGTAGAGGTTTCTGCAGCTCTTGCCTGGCCCAGAAGGACTCCAGAATCTTTCATCAGTTTTTCCTCCACAACTCACACACACGTCAGAGTGGCAAAGGTCAGACATAAATATTATAGATGAGGACATCAAAAGACCCATAACTGAGATGAGGAAGCAGGATTCCTGAGGGGCACGGGTTTCTACAGCAGGCAGGTCCAGCACTGCACAGCCAGGGGTGATGCCCTGGCAGGGGGGGCACTGGAGACACCCACGGGACCCCTCGTGCCCCTGCAGGGCTGGGGCAGCTCTGCCCAGGAGCCCCCCAGGAGCAGAGGGTTGATGATCCTCCAGCTGCCTTCCCCTGGGCATCCCTCACCCCTTCCACAGTCCCTACAAAGGGGGATATGGGTCAAGGAGGGGTTAGGTACCTGTGTCCTGCTCCCCATACCCAAATTCAGGCTGATCCTGACAACCAGCAAGGCCCTCCAGGGGTTGGACTTGCATTGTCCTGCCAGAGAGAAGACTTTCTAAAGGTGGGCTTTGCTTTCATTTTCCCAGACCTCCAAAACTAGAAGATGTAAGGAGAGGACCATCAATGGCTGTGCTGCCATCCAGAGAGACCTGGGCAGGCTGGAGAGCTGGGTGAGGAGAAACCTGATGAAGTTCAACAAGGGCAAGGGCAGAGTTTTGCATCTGGGGAAGAACAAGCCCAGGGACCAGCACAGGTTGGGGCTGAGCTGCTGGAGAGCAGGGCAGGAGAAAGGGGCCTGGGGGTCCTGGTGGGCAGGGGGATGAGCATGACCAGCCATGTGCCCTGGTGGCCAAGAAGGCCAATGGGATCTGGGGTGGGTTAGAAAGGGGTGGTTAGTAGGTCAGGGAGGTTCTCCTGCCCCTCTGTTCTGCCCTGGTGAGGCCACATCTGGGATGTTGTGCCCAGTTCTGGGCCCCTCAGTTCCAGAAGGACAGGGAACTGCTGGGAAGAGCCCAGGGCAGAGGCACAGAGATGCTGGAGGGAGGGGAACATCTCCCTGCTGAGGAAAGGCTGAGGGAGCTGGGGCTGTTGGGCTTGGAGAAGAGGAGACTGAGGGGCCACCTCATCCATGGGCACAAATCTGTTCAGGGCAGTGTCAGGAGGACAGAGCCAGGCTTTGTGCAGTGATGTCCAGGAGTCTCCTTCTCTGGAGACATTCCAACCCCCCTGGATCCTGTGTGATGTGCTCTGGGTGCCCCTGCTCTGGCAGGGGGGTTGGGCTGGGGGAGCTTTCCAGGTCCCTTCCAGCCCCTGAGATTCTGTGATTCTATGATCAATGGTCCTGAGCCAAGGATTTCACAGCAACCAAAGCCTTGGTGAGGGACACCTCAGCCCAGGGTTAGCAGGCAGGATGCTGCTCAGTTCAGGCATTGAGCCCAACAGCTCCTGCTCCAGACTGCACAATATGACCATGAAGACCACTACAAGTTAATGTCCAAGGTCTACAAAGCAGGTGGGACTCACAAAGGACATAATCTGTTCCTAGTTGACTGATGCATTAATTCTACATCCAGGCTCCCAGTGCAACCCTAAAAGGAGCAGCCACCAGTGTTGCTGCCTCTAGTTAATCACATCCTGGATTAATTAGGACGCACAAGAAGCCAATGGCTCTGCAAGGGCTCTGAACTCTCTGCTTAATGTTTTACTCTTATAATTTATGTACAGGAGCCCTGAGCAAATAGCCATCTGTAATGACCACATCATCATCATCAAGCCATTAAGAGGGGATGGGACACAAGGGGATCTCAGATATGAATAACAAAGGGATGTACAATATGTGTTCTTTCATTACCATGAGTAGCAGATGCCAAGGCTGGTGTTGCCCACAGCTCCTGGTTGCCTCCAGGGTGCTCAGCCTGCAAAGTGCTGAAGGCTCCTTGGTCCTGTCACAGCCAGGCTGCTGACATCCTTTGGGGCATGTTTGTCATGTGGGGTGACAGAAATACAGGCTCAAATGACCAGCCAACACGTGGCCTTATAACTGAATGGCCATTTTAGAACTAATTAATGTAATAGTCCTATCAAAGTGCCATCATTTAATGGTCTGGGATTGATTGCTCCTGTTCCCTACGATTCCATGCCCTGCCAGGGGATGTTCCCTACCAGGAACAAAAGCATCACTTTTAGACCTGTAGCAAATGGCACTTTTTATCCTCTTTGCTGGTAGCACTGCAGGGGCAGCAGGAGCTGCTCTGGGTGGCAGCAGCACTGGTCTGACCAGTAACCTTCATCTCTTCCAGCAGAGTCAGGAAGGTGGGGATGAGCTCCCAAGACAGTCACGTACATGACAGCCTGTCTGGAAGCACAAGCTGCTCCAGCCCAGCTTATGACAGAGGAACTGATAAATAATTGACTACAGTGGTGATTAATAGAAGTTGGGCAGAGCACAGGAACCTGGTGCAGGGCTGGATCTCAAGGGGATGGAAAAGCACCACAGCCCCAGTAAGCCCATAAACTGCTGGAGCCAAGAGACAGCAGGGGCTGGGGAGGCCTCAGCTGCCCCACACATCATGTCCCTGCCCTGCACCCCCTGCATGTGGGGACATTGCCTTGGTTTAACTGGTTTCAGACTCAAGTCATGCTGTGGAGAACCCTTCTCATTTAGTGTAAAACAAATGAGTCTTTGGGCCGTGCCTGTTACCATTTCTGATCAAAATAAGGGCATTTATCTTGGGATAATTTTAGCTGGGTTGGGTTTATTTGCTGCTCACAGCAGGATCCCTTTCATGTGCACACCTTTGTACAGAGCAAGGCACAAAAGTGGACCAAAGCATGATGTGGATGAAACCTGCCTAAGGCAATGCTGAAGGAGTCTGCTGCCTCAGCAGCAGGGAGCTCAGGACCATGGGGAGAGGGGTTTTGCTCAGGTTGTATCCTGTGGGAGATGGAGCTCTGGATACAGTCCCAGCTGGGAGCTGAGAGGCAGGTAAAGCAATGAGATGAGACACCCAGGACACATGAGGTCCCAGCTTCACTTGGCCCATGTCTCCTTTTCCTGGAATCCATTGCACCCATTAGTTTACAAGGCACAGGGAGCCAATGGTGGGCCCTGCTTAGACATGGGGCCACCTCTGGAGGCTGCTCTGATGTCCTCAAGCTGGACCTCCCCGTGTGCCAAATGCTGCTGGGGAGCAGCCTGAGAGCAGCGAGTCCCTGCCAGGCAGAGCTGGGAGCTGGGTCCTGCTCTCTGCAGGCTGGGGCTCTCCTGCCAGCCTGGGCTTTGCAGGAAGCCCTGGCACAGAGGTGACCTCAGCCAGGTTGCTAAGGGCAGAGATAAAAGAGAAGAAGTAGGGGAGGAATCCAAAGAGTGAGGGCACGAAAGGAAATACAGCTAGTGAGGGACTTACAGACTAATGAGGACACTTTCTATAATGATACAAGCAGTGGCAAAAAGACAAGAGACTGTTCCCTGCCCCACTGCTGCTCCAAGGGCCTGAGGAAGTCTTGACAGATGATGCCCCAGGTAAAGGAATTTATCCTGCTGTTGTTTCAGCCTTCAGTAAAGGAGTTGATGACAATGGCACAGCTAACTAAAAGGTGACAAAGGGGCAGGAATTTACTCTGCAACAGAGAAGGGATGGGTGAGAGAGCACTTAGGTACTTTAGAGCATCTCAGATTGCCTGGGCCTGCCAGGATTCACTCTATGGTGCTTAAAGGAGGTTGAATCAATCACAGAGCACTTGGCTTTTATCTTTGAAAGTGTGTGGAGGGAGGATAAAGCTCTGGAAGTCTGCAAAAAGAAGTGCAAAGCCCACCTTTAAAAAAGGAAGGGTGAAATGGGGACCTAACCACCAACCAGCTGCCGGAAATACCAGGAAAAGAATGGGAACATGTTACCAGGCAAACCACTGGTGAGCACCTGGGAGATAACAAGCCAGGGAATTACAGCCAAGTCTGATTTGTCAACAACAAATAATATAAAACCCATTTAATATCCTTTCATGGCAGCAAAACAGGCCTTATGCTCAGGTGAGCAGTGATGGATGTCATGCTCATGATTGCAACAAAGAGGAGAAATCACCTGCCAGAGACAAAGTAGGGAACACCTAGCACCCCCAGAAACCACCCAAGGGTCTCAGGTGGTCAGGAGCTTATCAGAAGAGTCCACAGTGTCACATTGTGGTGGGGGAATCCACGTTCCAGGTGTGGGACACAAGCGTGGTCTCCAACACTGGTGACTGCTCCACTCAGAAGGTCTGAGGCTTTGCCTGGAAACTTGAGTCTCAATGTGGCTCTTTCTCTTCAGGAAGGAGGTGGAT
>NW_009954411.1:229183-256414 GCF_000747805.2 Chaetura pelagica | reverse complement strand
GAGCTGGATGAGTTTGGAGATGGATTCTGCTTGGAGATGCAGAATGGGGGGTGATCATCTACCTGGAAAGTATGATCTTTGAAGAAAACAAGAACTGTCATCCCTGCAAATAAGGAGATGACAGAGGGGAGAGGTGACAGCAGCAGTGATAACACTAAAAGTATCTGCAGAGGTGGAAAAGTGTCTTGTAATTTCTGTTTAGAAAAAGAAAGGGGTGGAGTTGTGGCCATGGATGTCTTTAGGGTAGATATTAGGGAAAACTTTTTTAAATGAGAGAGTGGAGCATGTTGGTTTGGGCAGTGGTGAGATCTCTTCCCCTGGATGTTTTGCTGCAAAGGTTGGAGTTGACCCTGGCAGGGTTACCCTGGCCTGTGGCAGGGGATGAGCTAAATGCCACCAGGCAGTTCCTTCCAGCCCCTGTGGGTTTCCTGTGATTCTGTGACTCCTGTCACACCACAGCAGCAGCCCCTGAGGATCTGCCCCTGCCACAGATCACACCTGAGCACAGAAAAACCTGGTAGGTTCATGTCTCTGAGACACCACAGCCTGCCTGGGAGGATCTTGGGGGTCTGTAAATGGTGTTTTCTTCTGCACCAGCCTGCTGGGGGCTTCACTCCTGGGTTTTGTCCCTTCCCCTTTGTTGCTGAGAGCTGTCCCTGTTGGGCATGTCACACCCAGGTGAGGGGCTTTGCCACCTGCCTCACATGTGTGCCCAGGTCTCAGTGTTCCAGATAAAATAACCTTGATTTTTAAAGAATTGTTCTATAGAATGAGAGATTTTTTAAAACAATTTGAGAAGTCTAATACCTGCAAGTTTGCACAGGGAAATAATTCACCTTGGTGTAAGTGTTTTGCTGGATGAAATGTGACTTCAGGGGAGGCTGAAGGTGATCACTGGGTCTGTACAAACAGTTCTGTGTGAGGGAATCACAGAGGGTGTCACAGAGGCATCTGTGAATGTCACAGCCACCTACTGCACCTGTCTCTTACCTGTCCAGTAACTCTCCTGCTGTCCATCCACCCTTGTGCACACCGGTTGGTACTTGGCTCATGGAGCAGGGGCCAGGACAGGAGTTTTCTTCAGCATGGCTGTGAAAGGAGTTTTGTCTTAAATCACCAAAAGAGAAAGGAAGAATCACAAGGAGAAACAGAACCATGGGACAGGAGCCTGCTTTGAGTGCACAGAAACAGATGAGTCACTAGGTGTGACTTGCTGCTGTGTGACAAGGTTGTGATGCTGTTTCAGCTCCAAAGATGTCAGCAGCATGAGGTGACAGGAACACAGAGCTGAGCTCAGGTGTCCCCTGAGAAGAGGGAAAGGGAACCAGTGGGATGAATGTGCAGTGAGCACAGCATTTGGTCAGGTGGCATCTTGTACAGTTGCAGATTGCAACGTGATCAGGAAGCACACAGATCAAGCAGAGCAGACCAGACATCACTGGAGTCACTGCTGGTGAATGAAATTGGTGTAGAATTTGTTTTTCTGTCAGTTAGGGAAGTGATGCAGGGCATGTGAGGTCACAACGTGTCCCCCAGATCTGCAGATGCTGCTGTTTAAGGCACTTGCTGCTTCTTTGATAATAGAATCCAGAGTAGGTAGGTGGGGGGAAAGCGAAATTATGATTTTGCTGTGTATGTTTGTGAAATCATAGAATCACAGAATCATTAAGGTTGGAAGGGACTTTAAAGATCATCAAGTTCCAACCCCCCTGCCATGAGCAAGGAACCCAACAACTAGACCTGGTTGCACAAAACTCCATCCAACCTGGCCTTAAAACCGTCCAGGGATGGGGCATCAACAACCTCCCTGGGCAACCCATCCCAGTTCCTCACCACCTTTAGAGTGAAGAATTTATTCCTAATATCTCACCTCAATCTCTCCTCTCTCAGTTTAAAACCATCCCCCCTTGTCTGTCACTGTCTTCTCTGATGAAAAGCCCCTCCCCATCTTTCCTGGAGCCCCTTCAGGCACTGGAAGCTGCTCTAAGGTCTCCCTGGAGCCTTCTCTTCTCCAGGCTGAACACCCCAACTCTCCCAGCCTGGCTGCAGAGCAGAGCTGCTCCAGCCCTCCCAGCATCTCTGTGGCCTCCTCTGGACTCTCTCCAACAGGTCCATATCTCTCTTGTGCTGAGGGCACCAGAGCTGGACACAGCTCTCCAGGTGGGGTTTGACCAGAGCAGAGCAGAGCAGAGGGATGGGCATTCCCTGAAAATACTGCAGTGTTTCTGGTTGAAAAGATCTAGCACCTTGCAGGTCCAAACATGGTCCAAGTTCACTTTCTAAAAAGCTACAGAAATGGAAGAGGAGGGTGATGGTGATGTCCCTGCACACCCAGAGAGAGAGGGAGGCAGTGATGTGCCCAAGCCAGTCCCCAGCCTCACTCACTCCCTTCCTAATGCCCTGCACGTTGGGCTGCACAGCTCTGCCTTCTCTCCCTGCCCTTCTTTGGGCTGTTATTCCCTATTTATGGTCCAGTGAAATGAGTGTGTAGTCAGGCTGAGCAGCAAGGGGACAGAACCCAGAGCACATTTTTTGATGGAAGGCTCCAGTTTGCTCTTCACCCTGTGCTGCAGTTTGCTGGGAGGTTGGTTACGTGCTGCACAGAGCTTTGAGGTCTCTGATTGAAGGTGCTGTTGAGAGCTAAATGTTGCTGGAGCTCTGATTTGGTCCTGCTTTCCAGGGGGATAAATTATGGGGAGATATGAGAGAAGACTGTTGAAGCTTTCAGGCTGGTGAACTTGTGCTTCCCCCCTGCAGGGGAAGCTCAGAGCTTCCCTGGTGCTGCACCTCCCACCTTGTGCCAGTGTTCCTCTGGGAGTCTGTTTGTCATCCCCTGGTGCTTGTGCTGTGAGTGAACATCTCATTCCCTCAGACCTGACCCCCAGGTTTTACCTGTGCCAGTGACAGTAGCTCTGCAATGGGCAGGCTAGTTCAGAAGTGAATACATGAGGAAATGCCTCCACCACGAGCTGCCTGCCTAGAACCTGAACACCTGGTTGAGGTTGGCAGTCACCTCTGGAGGTCATTTTATCCAGTTCCTGCTCAGGAAAGACCCATTGCCCAGGATCATGATAGAATGGAGGTGCTTGACTGACATGACCACCACTGGCTCAGGCTTTCCAGTCCTCTGGACTAATGGCAGAATCCAGGACACCACCAACAGAAGGGATTCAATGGCCAAGGGTCCTTCTTCTGGTGTTAGCTCCTTCTGGGCAGAAAAGCCTCAAAACATAGTTGGGCAGCTTAAGCTGGAAAGTTGGGATCCTGCCCAAGTAGGCAGAGCAAAGAGCAGCAGGCTCCTTGTATCTGCTCTCCCTGGCACTGGAGCACATCCAGAGGATGGACTTCAGCTTGGCAATTGCCTACAGGTTCACTTCTTACCATGCCAAAGGAAGGGCAGGAGAACATTTCTCTCACTGCTACCCAGGATTTTTTAATGATTATGCAGGAGACAAATGTCCAACTGCTACTAATGAGCACAAATCACCCTGAGGACACTGTGACACTGTGAACTTGCCCCAAACCCTGAGCCCTCCTCAGCTGGAGTCCCCAGTTTCCTGATGCCTTCTCTGCCCATTCTTCACATCCAGCCCTTATGCAGGCAGATGTTCCTGGCTGTTGTTTGGTGGGTGGTATCTGAGACTGTAAGACCCTGAGTCAAGTCTGTGACATGACAGAGAGATGAAAACCAGCTTCATACCTTCCCCACTGAGGGCCAGAGCTGAGACCAACCACCCCCTCCTCAGGGACACCATATGGGGCATGGGAAGGACTGTGGGTTACCTGCCTGAGCAGCAGAGACCAGGAGAAGGGGCCAGGGTGGCTTGGGATGATTGAAAGGGACAGATGAAGGTGTGAAGAGGTGTTAAAAAGCAGCAGACAGTGGGATTAGCCCTGGGGAGTTCCCTTTCAAGGGTCTGCAGCACTGGACCTCCATGGTCTACCTGCTTGTAGCCACAAGAGGCTGAACAGGGGTGTCAGGCAGGACAGGATGAGGACAGGAGTGAGGGGCACATGGGCAGTGGGAGGGGTTTTCTTACAGAACGTGATGTCAACAAATTATTAAAAGCATTCACTGCTGCAGAACTGTCAGGGTTGGAAGGGACCTCTAGAGATCATCCAGTCCAACTCCCCTGCTAAAGCAGGATCCCCTGGAGCACATCCCACAGCTCTGCATCCAGGTGGGTCCTGAATGTCTCCAGAGAAGGAGACTCCACAGCCTCCCTGGGCAGCCTGGCCCAGGGCTCTGTCACCCTCACAGGAAGGAAGTTTTTTCTCATATTTAAATGGAACTTCCCATGTTCCAGCTTGTTCCCATTGCCCCTCCTCCTCTCACTGGGAGCTACTGAGAAGAGTCTGGCTCCATTTTCCTTGCAGCCACCCTTTAGATACTTACAGGCATTATCCTCAGCCTTCTCTTCTCCAGGCTGCCCAGCCCAGCTCTTTCAGCCTTTACTCATCAGGGAGATGCTCCAATCCCCCTGTCATCTTCATCACCCTCCCCTGGACTCTTCCCAGCAGTTCCCTGTCTCTCTTGAACTCAGGAGCCCAGAACTGGATGCAGGATTCCAGATGTGGCCTCACTGAGGCCAAAGTGAGGTGGAGGGTGACCTCTCTGGACCCACTGGCCACACCAGGATTCCATTGGCCTTCTTGGCATCAAGGGCACATTGCTGGCTCCCCATATCCATCTAGTCCACTAAGTGAAATTTGGAGCTGGCTACTGAAACCCGCAAGTCATTTATGGACAGGCTCTGATCCCACAGGGTTACTAGGTGGGCTTTGCAGTGTCAGCACACACAGATCCTGTACTCGTGGTGACCATTTTCCCTGCTGATTGATGGTGATTGCTCCGAGGGCTGCAGGTGAAGGTGGGAGCTGTGCTGGACACTTGTGGATCCCTGGCACCTCCACCCCATCCCCGCCTGGCAAAGGCAGATGTGGAGAGCAGCAGCTCCATCCAAAGGCTGGTTTTGTGCTGTTGCTCTGTCCATGTTCTGTGTCACACGTGCTGGAAATGAGGCTGTGGGGCTGTGATTGCAGCCAGAGCCTCTGGGTGCAGCCTGAGCCATCCGAGCTTGGTTTGCCATCTTTGTGTTCTGCTGGTCCTGCCCAGCTCAGCGCTGCACTCAGCACAGGGGGGACAACACTGTCCCCTCATGCAACTGCAGGCTCTGCTGGGAGTGGGGCAGTGGGTCCCACTGGGGGGAGTGGGGCAGTGGGGTGGCTGCAGCAGGGGCTGCTCTGAGCCTTGGTCACCACAGGGCTCGGTTGCTATCCTTGCACAGCCACTGCCCTGCCAGCAGCTGATGCCCTGATGTCCCCAGTGCAGGCTGAAAGGGACACCTCCCGGGTCCTTCCCTGAGCATGGAGGAGGAGATGATGCAGGAGCAGGAGATGCAGGAGATGCAGAGCCAGGCCAGGGGCAGGAAACACTCAGCAGCTCTGCCCAAGGCAATTTTCAAGCCCAGTCTTCTGTTCTTTTATGACAGTTTAGAGATATTCCTGTAGCTCAGGAAGAGTGAGGGATCCTGGTCTGCTCTTGTCTGCTTAGAGCCAAAATTGAGTGCAAAAAGTGGGAGGCTGTAGTGCAGAGTAACTCCTTTGATGTAAAAAAAAAAGGGGGCAGAGATTAAGATACTGTGAGAAAGGAACTAGTGACATAAGTGGGTAGAAACTCATGTTTCAGGGTGAATTCTCACATCTGTTCCCCAAAGATGCTCAGAGGATGATGTCTGAGGACAGACACTGGATGCTCAAAGTTTGGTGCCAGGATGAGTCTCCCCAGAATCATGGACACATCCCAAAGACCATACTAGGACCCAGGGTGAGCAGCTCCCCTGAAGGTACCTGCTTTGCAGCCCTTGCAGTAAGGGAGTGGGAATCCCTCCCCCATCCCTGCCAGGCAGGAGGGCTGAGGCAACATCACCCCTGCTCATTTTTTCCCTGCAAATTCAACTTCCCTCACACCTCCTGTTCCACAGGGACCAGCAGCCTTTGTCTCTACAACCAACACAGCCAAGCCAGGCTCAGAATAATTGTTTTTTGCTGGAAAGTCACCCTTCCCATTTTCTAGCCTTATCTGCCCACCAGAGCAGGCAGAGAAGGGGGTTCCCTGTCAGCCCAGGGCACCTTGGGCACTTGGTGGCTGAGGGTAGGATGATGCCCTGGGCTCTGACCCCTGCTGCACCCTTGGCTTGTCATCTCAGCTTGTGCAAACTGTTTTCCCCTTGCTGTGCACAGAATGGCCATGACTTTAGGGCTCTCTGCAAAGCCACCTGTGCTGCCATAATTACACAGGCAATACAAGTAACAGCAACAGCAGAATTCCTGCAGTGTCCTTTATAGGCTTCCCAGCATGGGAAAAGGCTTAAAAGGTTCTGTTGGGAGGCAGCTAAGCTGGGGAAGAGGAGTGGGGCCAGGCAGCCAAGTGCCCAAGATCCTCCCCAGGTGTAACCATGGATCTCATCTACTCACTAACCTTCCCAGTAACAGTCCCTGGGAGCACCCATGTTCCCCTCTCCCTCCTTTAGCATCTGAAAACCCTCCAGCATCTTCTCAAGCCCTGCTTAGCACCTAGAGAAACCACCTGGATACACAAAAGGCACTTGATAAAAGCCTTCCTCTTTAGTATGGAGCAGATCTATGTAGGAGAAATGTGCTCTGAATTGCTTAGAGATATATAGAGAAGTCCTTTATCAGCCAGCACTTTCTGTGGAAAGCCCAGAGAGAAAAATCACCCCTGCATGCCTTCCTGAGGAAGGTATTTTTTATTTAAGATACAAAACATTATTGTGCTTGTGTGCTGCCCTTCATCTGCATTACCCCACTTAAAAACCCATTTAAGAAATATGAAATAATTCTGTTTTCTTTAAAGACATATAAGCCCTGTTCCCAGAGGAATAAAAGGCCAACATAAAAAAAAAGGGACAGCTTTAGTAAAACAGCACTGCCAGGGGGCATAATAAATACATAAATTATTCACAACCAGCAAGGCACACTCACAAAGTGCAGAGCAAGCTCCTGGAGTACAAGGAAATACATTCTCACCCCCAAGGAAACCTGAGCAGTAGTGCAGTGCCCTGCTGCCTGGAGCTGCAGCCCCTCCAGTGCCCATGGGCAGTGTTCTCTAGCAGGAGGACTCACAGCACTGTCTGTGCTCCCAGGCTAGTGCTTACCTGTGGGTCACTCATCTCCAAGGATTCAAACCTCTGGCCCAAAGAAGCTGTAATGCCCCTGGAGCACAACATGTGGAACCCAGCGAGCTGCCAGCTGGATGGAATGGCTCACAGCCCTTCCCATTCGTCAGGACAGGAGCTGAGAGGGTGGCCCAGCAGCACCCTGGGTCCATATGGAGGTGGTTCTGTAGAGCAGCAGGTGCTCAGGGAAGCCTTAGGAAGCTGCTGGGCCTGAGGACCACAGGCTGCCAACAGCCATTCCAGCACTTGATACCTGTTGCTGTGTCTCCCTCTCCTCCTGCCGCCGGTTGGTTCCTTTTGCCATCCCTCCTCCTGTTCATCCCGGTGCTCTGCTCCTGTTCTGAGACAGACATCCCAGTGCTTATCCTCTGGAGACCCAACAGGGACACTGTTCTTGCTGGTCAGACCGTGCCAGCACTGGGGCAGGGAAGGAGGGAAGGCAGCAGACCTGTTTCTCATCCCTACAACCAGCCCCAGGAGGTGGGAGGACCTGGGAGGTTGATGCCCACGTGTGCACTGCCTGTTGAACTGGCTCACCCAGAGGCACAGAGCACAACCTGCTGAAATTCAGATGATGGGACTAACCAGCAGCTCCCCAAATGCACTCACACAGCGAGGACCTGCCCCAGGTCTCAGCTGGTGGGTCCCTCACAGCCCCAGGGCCACCTGGGCTGGTGGGTTTGTGCAATGACAATGAGCAGGGCAAAAGCTGAGGCCTGAGGGCAAGACCACCAAGCAGCTTCCCCAGCCAATGGCCCCAGCAACATCTCTAGGACACCTGGCTTCTTTATAAATATCTGCCTCTGGTGAGTGTCTTGCTCCACTTATTTCAAGTCAGAAGGGAGTGGGAAAGAAAAGGAAGGAGCTGGGGTGGACTCTCTAGGGTCCCATAACTCCCCAGGTTCTGTCTTCCATTGCACACTCAGTATCAGAGTTGACTTGTATATTATGTGATGTATTTCTGCCTAATCATTCCTACATACTCTAACCTTCTAACTTTGCACAAGTGGTCATAATAAGAATTATCCTGTATGTGGGAGGCTGGGCCCCACTGCCTGCTGGAGTCCAGAAACTCAAGTTGGAAATGCCTCTGGAGGTGGCAGCAGGCAGCTCATCTCTGCCTTTCATGTAGAGAATCCATACATTTGGTTTGGAAAGAAGGAATCCAAGACACACCACCCTGACAAAGAGTTAAGATCTTTCCTACCCTATTGACTGTAACAATGACTGTTGTTTCTTGTTGTATCATCAGGGTCCACTAAGAAGAGTTTGGCTCCATCATCTCCAACTCTCCTCCAAGTAGCTGTGCACAGCTCTTCGATTATACACCTGAACCTCCTCTGCATTAGGTGAAACCATCCCAGTTCCTCAGTGTCTCCTTGCAGTGTATGTGCTTCAAACCCCAGGCCACCTTCTTAGGTCTCCAGTGGATCCTTTACAGCTCCTCTTGAACTGGGGGAGCTCAAAACTGGCCCCAGGATTGCAGCAGCACTTTCCCCCATGATGACTAAAGGGTCATAACACTTTCCCTCAGCATGGCAGCCTCTCTCTTCCCAAACGTAGCCCAGGGTACAGTTTCTTTTAATTGCTATAAAAAACACACTGTTGGTTCCCACTCACTCTGGCATGTGCTGTCACCCCCAGGCTCCTTCCAGCAGGACCAGTGCAGCAGCCAGCAAGCAGTGCATGGTGTGGTCCAGCTTCCCAGCAGTCCACATCCAGTGAAACTGAGCTGAGGTTTCTCATTAGAGATACTGAATTGGTCCCTTATATACTAAATTATGCATTCAGAATGGCTATTATCATCTATCAGGAGTTGTTATGCTCTTTTTAATTGGTTAATGATTTTAGCCATCACTGAACATGCACTAACGTGGCCGTTACTGTCAGCACAGCTCATCCCACACACTTTTAGAAGCTGTATTAGATGTTTTCTTCTCTCCGACGTGTTTTCTTCTCCCCTAGATGTTTTCTCTCCCGTATATCTCTCCCCATGCAACATCTCAGGTACTTTTTGCATCTCTTCCTTGCCCTGTGAGGGGCTGCCATCAGCACTCCTGCTGGTTCTTGCCTGTGCTTCTCAGTGGAACTCCTGAGTTCCCCCCTCCCTTCAGCTGCACTTACAACAATCAAGCATTTTTTCAGGCAGACAGAGCAGCTCTTTGGCCTCCTGGAAGTGCTGGCTTTGTTGGGCTTGTTGTGTGCATTGGCAGAAAGGAACTGGGGAAAGCAGCCCTGCAAGGAGGAGTCTGGGGGTTCTGGTTGACCCCAGTTGGGGTCCTGGCAGCCAGGGGGGCCAACTGAGCCCACCGGTCCAGGGAGGATTGTTCCCACTTGACTCTGCACTGGTGCAGCCCCATCTTGAGTCCTGGGGGCAGTTTGGGGTGCGCAGCACAAAAAGGGTATAAAGCTACTGGAGAGTGTCCAGAGGAGGCCACAAGGTTGGTGAAGGGTTTAGAGGGGAAGTCATATGAGGAGCAGCTGAAGGGACTTGGTCTGTTCAGCCTGGAGAAGAGGAGGCTGAGGGGACACCTCATGGCAGCCACTGCTTCCTCAGCAGGGAAGGAGGAGGAGGAGGAGCTGACCTCTTCTCTCTGGTGACCAGTGATAGGACTCGAGAGAATGGTAGGAAGATGTGCAGGAGGAGGTTTAGGTTGGACATTAGGAAGAGATTCTTCCCCCAGAGGGTGGTGGAGCCCTGGGATGGGCTCCCCAGGGAAGCAGGGATGGCACAGAACCTGGGAATATTCAAGAAACACTTGGACAACACCCTCAGGGACAGGGTGTGAACTTTGGGGTTGTCCTGTTCTGGGGCAGGAGCTGGACTGGGTGATCCAGGCTGTCCAAGGAGGTGGTTGAGCCACCAGCCCTGGAGACATCTAAGCAGACAGATGTGGTGCCAGGGGACAGGGTTCAGTGGTGGACATGGCAGGGTTAGGGGGGTGGTTGGACTTGATGATCTTGAAGGTCCTTTCCAACCAGAGTGATCCTGTGATGCTGTGATAGTTTATTCCTCTACACTAATTATGGAAAATAAAACACAGACCAAGGGCAGGAAGGAATAGACACTTGGGTCAGCAGTGTTAGAAAAAAGCATATGGAGATGGCAGAGCAGATGTGGGACACTGATGTCTCTGAAGTGCCCACAGAGAATCCAGAGGAAGGGTGTGTGATGCACTAGAGGATGAGATCAGGGCAGCTGGTGGCTTCCATTATGTTTTCCTTTGTCCCAGTGATCATCCTGGATCAACCGACCAACTTCAGGCAGGTTTATTTATCTCAGGCAGGTTCCACAGCTGACTGTCCAGTGTCTGACAAGGGGCAGGGCTGTGGAAGTAGCAAAATGAACTCTCCACCCTATGGGGCTGAGGGGCTTTCTCTGCCTTTGGTTCCTTGTCCGTTCTCCTGCCCTTATTTATGGCTCAGCACCAGGTCTGAGGTCTGGTGGGGCAGCATCCACCACAGTGGGACCTCAGCTGCTCTTGCAGGATTGTCAGCACCACAGCATCCCTGGTGGTGAGGAGAGAGGTGGGCTTTAATGAAACACCACAGCAGCAGAAAGGTAGCAGCAAGGAGCTCCTTCCACCTCCAGCAAACCAGGCAGGTCAGCACAGACGGGCTGGCTGAGCAAGTTATGAGGATGGAAAAGGTCTGGGGAACAGGAGAGTGTTCGTGCCAGAGCACTGACCTCTCCCCTCTTCTCAGCTGCTTCCACCCTCTGTTCTCCCCAGAGAAGTTCAAGGTCTCCTCTCAGCCTGTTTGTTGGAGCTTGTTCTGACATTTTCAAAGCAGCACTTTGATTGGATTCCTGTGTTAGATCCTTAATGCACCGAGGACAAATTGAAGAGTCAGCAATTTCAAATGTTACCTTTCAGACAGATGCTTTATGATTATAAATTCCTAACTGCCTTCATGAATTTTTCTTTGCTGTCATCTCAAGTGTTCACTTCTCTTCCCACCCCTGTATTGAAGGTGTTTTCTTTTTAGCAGATCCATTTTCCTGGGCTTTTGCACCCTGCTGCAGCTGCAGCTGTGCATCCTCACAGGGCTGCTCTGACCGTGGGTAACCAAGACAGACAAGAGCTTGCAAACACCAGCAGCAGCAGAGGGAAAGTCCTCCACAAAAGCTCTGCAAGAAGGGAAGAATCTGAGGTTCGAAGGCTTGATGGAGCAGTCTTGGATCGTATGTCAACTGCTGAACCTGGTCAGATCTTCTTACGGAACCTGTCCTGGTGTTGTGGTGATCGTCTCCAAGAATTGCTTGTAAACTGTGCAAAGTCTTCCTCAAAAGGTACCTGAGGGTTATTTATTCTAGCAGAAGTCTCCAAACAGGGTCTTTAAGAAGTGGGTGTTGCAAGTGACTCAGTCAGATACCTGAGCAAAGTAAAAATCCACATTTATATATAAAATCCTTGCATGGTCTGTTTTGGTCACCCTGGGCACAGTGTGCAGTGCACAGCAAGTCCAGAAGTCTCCAGGGTGTGTTTTCTCCAGCATCCCCCATGGTGTGTCACACTCACCAGTGTCCTGGCTGTTGTCTGGAGGAGCAATAACTGATCTGGAGCCTCAGAGCATCTCCCCAGACCTGCAAGGGCTGAAAGTGCAAAAGAAGCTTCCCACAGCCTGAGGGAAAGTGGCAAAAGTCTCCTGGATCAATGGAATTGGATGAAGGGCTCCCCAAGTGTTTAGATCCAGAAGACAAAGTGAGAGAGATGGGACCAAAACCCAGCCCTCCAGGGACTAGTTGTAACATGCACAAAATCTTTTGGCTCTGGCACCACCTTGGCTCACCCAGCCCAGGAACATCACTGTAAAGAAATCCCTTCAGCTCCCAGGTTAAGGAGATCTTGCCCTTGCAGGTGAAGCAGTTACCTCTGAATAGGAATGTTTTGACAGTCTGGGGCCATGGAAATGACCCGAGGGCTGGAACACCTCTGCTGTGAGGGCAGGCTGAGGGAGCTGGGGCTGTTCAGCCTGGAGAAGAGAAGGTTCTGGGGAGACCTCACAGCAGCCTTCCAGTATCTGAACGGGTTCTGCTTCTACAGGGGCTCGTAGCAAGAGAAGAAGGGGCAATGGATTAAGACTGGAATAGGGCAGATTTCAGTTATGCATTAGGAAGAAATTCTTGGCTGTGAGGGTGGTGAGAGCCTGGCCCAGGTTGCCCAGGGAAGCTGTGGCTGCCCCATCCCTGGCAGTGTTGAAGGGCAGGTTGGATGGGGCTTGGAGCAGCCTGGGCTGGTGGGAGGTGTCCCTGCCCATGCAGGGGGGTGGGACTGGATGAGCTTTAAAGTCCATTCCAACACAAACCAGTCTGGAATTCTATGATTCTATGGTATCTGATGGCATAAGGTGCCTGCACTGGCCCTGGGGCAGAACCAGGGACTGTTGTACATGGAATAGGACATCTGGACCACATCTTCTTATGAGAAAAGGGGGAAATTGGATTTAAATATGAAACAGGAGGAAAATGAAACAGACAAGTGATTCCCAGCATCTCTCAGTGCTACCGAAGGGCAGTTCAATGTCTCCTTTACCAAGGCACAGCTCTACTTGGCTCCACCACATCTCATGGCATGTGGTGCTGCAGGACCCCGTGGTGAGCCAGTCATGCAGATTTGAACACAGGGGTTATTGCAATTCAGCTGTTTCTGTCAAGGAAATCTCTGTTATGATCTATAGTTTTAGAAGATTTGGTGTTTTTTTAGCATTAGGAAGCAGTTCCTAGAAAGCAAATGAAATTTACTTTTGGCTTCTCCCAGGATGTCTGAGCTAGTAAAGTTAATTAATAAAAGAAGGCAGTGAACAAGCTAACATAAGAGGATTATTCTACCATCCTTAACTCTGATGTTACAGCTGTGTTTGCTCATCCTGGCTCTCCTGACATTGAGCCTGGGCTGCAGTGACCCAAGTAGTAGAAGGATAAGAACCCTTGAAGTGGGGAGGGTGGAAGCACAGGACAAGAGGAGTTTCCTCATCCAAACCACTGAACACTCCCTCCCACCAGCTCACCCTGGTGCAAATGTTGCATGAGACAGACAGACACAGGCTGCTGCCCTGTCCTGAGCCCTGTTCAGCAGTGCCACAAGGTGCTGGGTGGTGCAACTGGGAAGTCACAGCTGGTCCTCACACTTGCTGTTGCTGCAGGAGGTTCCTGTTGCCTCTGGTGCTGCTGAGCCCCACAGTGCAGCCCCACAAGGGTCTCACAGGATCTCTCACAGCCTGGCTGTGCTGTTCTGACAGGCACTGATCACAAGGTGCTGCAAACCCTGAACCCTGAGGTTTAGAACCTGAGGTTTGAATGCAGCAAAGTTGCCCAGAACAGATGATGTTTCTGGTACAGCAGGTCTGGCCCTGCTTTTTGATACCTGCAGTAGGATGCACCCTGCTAATCAACTGCAAAGGGCAAGGACAATTTGAAGAGACCTCAGTGTTGTCTTAGAATAAATAAACCCCTCAGCTGGACCTATTTAGCACAAGCTGTGAGTTAAGCTGGAGTGCAAGCAGGAAGGCTGTAGAACACTGGTAAAATGGCAGAAACCCTCCTCAGAATCAGGCAGCATCCAAACAGGAGTGCTGAGGAAGCTCAAGGACCAAATAACTGTTATGGGCAACCTGTGGTTTAAATCCATCACAGGATTAGGGAATTCTTTCAGGTTTTCTGGTTTATCTAGCAACAAGTCTAAAAGACTGGAGCCTTCAGGCATTTGTGTGGAAGTGGCTGAAGAAATTGTATTCTGAAAGAATCACAGAATATGCTGGGTTGGAAGGGACCCATCAGGATCATCCAGCCTAGCTCCTGTCCCTGTGTGGGGCACCCCAAGAATCCCACCATGGGCCTGAGAGCACCATCCAAAGGCTTCTTGAACTCAGGCAGGTTGGTGCTGTGACCACTGCCCTGGGGAGCTGGTTCCAGTGCTCAACCACCCTCTGGGTGAAAATCCTTTTCCTGATATCCAACCTAAACCTCCCCTGTTAGGTGAATCTCACTGCCATAGGGAGAAAAGTGAAGGTCCATATCTAGATGAATAGGTGGTTGAAAGAAAGGAGAAGGTTAGGAGTAAATGAGAAGCAACAGAGTGGGGGAGGCCATCAGGGAACTGCCTGGGCTCCTGTGCCAGGCTCTGTGCTGCTCAGCTTTCTCACAAACCAGCTGGAGAAAAGGACCAGTGCTCAGGGAAGGGTTTGCTGATGAGACACCATTGCTCAGGGAACCAAGGAGAGAGAATTATAGAAGCACAATGTGATACCATGGAAAGGTGAATTTTAATGTAAATAAATAGGAAGTCAAGTGCATGGGAGGAAATACTAATGATGTGTCTCCAGCTCCCAGGTGTTTATGTCATTCAGGAGTGAGGAAGTGAGATTATAACAGCCTGGATATATCAGCTCTGTACACCAAAACAAAATAAAAAAGCAGATAATATTATAGAATTAATAGGAAGAAGAGGACAGATGCATAAAAATATGTATGTGATACCAGTAATTCCACAACACCTCTCCCCAAATGCTGTGGCCAATTCTGGTCCCTCCCATCTGAAACAGGAAATACAGAAGAGCTGAAAACGGTGGAGAAAAGCACAACAGGGTGAACAAGCTCATGGAAGGATTTCTGTATGAAGTATGGAAGATGAAACTACCTCCTGATAGTTCAGGAGATTTCAGAAAGAAGCAGAGGTGACTATGAGAAAATGCAGGGAAAGTGTGTGAAGGTGACAGGAGACAAGAGGAACACTGGAGATGGACAGCTTGGTAGGGAAGCTGTCTTAGAAAGTATCAAGGGAGCTTGTGGACATGGTCCAGAGCACCTGGCTTGGAGGCAGGTACAAACAGTCACTGCAGCCCTCCTCATTTATTCTAGGCATATAAGATCTGGCTACATGCAGCCAGTGTCATATTTTAGAGACCTCGAATGGGGAGGGGTCAAAACCTGAAACTGCAAGTGAAGGAGGTTGGGGTAGGATAGGAAAAAGGAGTTGGACCTTGAAGGAAACAGAAGAGAGAGCTGCTTTACAAGTGAGATAAACGGGGTCAGGTTCTTCTCCCATCTGGCTTGGTTTTTCTCAACCCAGCTCCCAGGACCCTGCAGAGGCAGGACCAGCAGCAGGACATGGCTCTCCTCTCAGTCTGGGTCATTGCTGTTGGGAGGCAGATGGAATTCATTTGACTTTGTAGAGATTGTTTTCTCTCTCTATGCTCTTCTCCCTTTCCCTCTTGGTTCAGGAATGAGGGTCCCAGTGTTGGCTGGGGGGGGAGAGTGCTCAGCAAGCACAAACCTGCCCACACTGCCCTTCAGCAGGGAGGTCAGTTACCACCCATGGGTGCACTCACTTGACTGTATAAAATGAAGCTCTTTTGCATGTGCTGAAAAGCTGCAGGGCTGCACGACTTGAGATCTGACCCCAAGCTCAGAGTTTTGAAGTGATGCAGCTCTGGTGTCAACCAGTGTCCTGTTTGTGCACCAAAATGCAGCTGTGGCTTTATAGATGAGGAGTGGGTGGCAGCTTGGAGGAGCTGAGCTCTGCAGATCACACAGTGGCCCCCAGAGCAAAGAAATGAAGAGAGTCACAGAATCACAATGTCAGGGGTTGGAAGGGACCTCCCAAAGGTTATTGAGCCCAACCCCTCTGCCAGAGAAGGACCAAATCTGGGGCAGACACATGGGGTTTACTTGGTGCTGGAAAGTGTTGTGTAGCTGGGCTGGAAGATCTCCTCAGTTGCCATCTCTGTCTATAGAGTTTGGACAACTGGGCAACTGGACAAAAGAAAACTTTGCCTCCTTAGTGTCTTGAGCAACCCAGTGGTCCTGAGCTGGGCTTGGGTTGTTAGGAGCTCCTGCCACAATTGTAACCTGGAATTGATCAAAACAAGGTCTTTTCTGTGTTTTGACATTGGTGCTGTTCAGCAGTGACAGATGTAATTCCCTGGACTTTGGCCCTTGGTAAACAAGGCCTGAGAGACACTGATGGAGATGGGCACTGTCTGTTGTCCATGTTCAAACCCTACTAGAAGATGACAGGCACTGAAGGAGGGACCACATCTTTAGTCCACACACAACCCAGGCATGCTGGCAGCCTTCCAGGGAGAAGCAGTGACCAAACAGTGAACCAAAGCAGTTTTATGCATTTGTTTCTCTTGCAACAGTGGTCAGGGTGCTGTGCTGTCAGGGGGATGTCTCAGGAAGAGGACAAACAGCAGCTGAGCTGCCCATCCAGACAGAAAGTGAAATATCAGTATCTTAGAACAGCCTCTAATATTCCTGGCTGCTCTGAGCCACTGGCCTTTTCATCATGTTCCTCTCTGCCCTGGCAGTGGGTTGGCCCCTGTCACCACATCCACATCCCTGCTGGAGTAACAACCTCTGCCATTTCCCTGGGTGATGTGTCCCCTTCCCCTGGGGCTCCAGGCTCCTCTCTGCCCCACTGCCTGGTATTTGCTGTGACCCCCCAGCTGGGGAGAGCTCATGGCTCTTCTCAGGTCCTACCTCAGAGCAGGGGGTAGAGTTTGAGCTCAGAAGAGACATCTGTGGGTCTCTGGTTCAACCTCTAGGCAAAGCATCAGGTTGCTAAGATCTTTGTGCTGTTGTTGTCTGAACATCTCCAAGGATGAAGATCCCAAAGCCCGTCTGTGTGCCTGTCCCAGTGTCTCAGGACTCTCATCACCATTTATTTCCCTTACAGCCCCTTCCATCCACCAAGTGTGGAGTTGCCCCTCCTGCTCCTGCTGTGCACACTGGGAAGTTTCACATCCTCTCCATCAGCACCTTCTTCTCACTGGCCTGACCAGCCCATGCAGAGATGGTGCCATTGCCCATCAGCTCCCCAGGCTGTGATGTTTGCTGGATGTCCATGCCCATCACTCTGTAGAACTGCCCCTCTTGGTGCTCACAGCCTGGACTGGGAGTAAAATCCTCTCCTGGCAGTGACACAGATGCACTCTTGACTGTTTCATTTGGAATGAAACCTGAAACTAATATCCTGTTTTCTGTACAAATTAGCTTTCGTGCCCTCAAAGAAAGTTCTGGTCAAATCCCAATGAAGGTAATTAAACTGAGCTCACCTAAACTCCTCTAAAGCCTGAACTGAAGACATGATTAAGGAGCAATTATTTCTTAATTTGCTTCCCATGCCATAGTGTTCAATCCAAAGGTGGCTGCTGTTCAGCCATGGTCACAAAGCAGCTGATGGCTCTGTAGGATTTCCTGCCTGTTGCCATGATGTGGCTCTTACACCACAGATTTGGAGCTAAAATTTAATCCATGATGGCAGTAAACAGCACACTCCAGTGTGAAGCAGGTGGAACCTGTGTTGTCTGCTGAAAATATGAAGTAATAACTCGACGAAAATAGTGCCAACCTCGTGGTGGGTGTAGCTGTTTGTCAGTGTGTGATGTCCCTGCATCCCACTGCTGCTGGGGGTTGGGATTCAGCTGGCTCCATGTGTGTCCCTCTGCAGGCTCTGGAGCTCTCATCAATATAAGCAGCAGAGCCCAACCCACCATCTTGTCCTAAAGTCTAAAATAGGTCAACGAACAGCACCTGAAAGTGCCACTTTCTTTCCAGATCCTGTCCTGGAAGCCCACAGAGATGTGATCAGAGGCATTAAAAATAGAAGAAATAAATCCCTGAGTTAATATCTTACCACATATCTGAGTGTCCTCATTGATCCCTGCATAAATTTACTCCAGAAACTAATGGAAGATGACATGGACACTGCTAATTCACTCCCTGCAGCTGCTAAGTTCTTTCATGCCATGTTCTGACATGTTCACACATGACTTGCATGTCCATTCCAGTCAACTATGACCTGACATGGTGACTCCACCAGCAGGTGAGGCCAGGGAAGGGTGTCCATTCAACTTTTTCCCACCTATGCCCTTGGACAGAACTCTCTCAGTCTGTACTTCTAGCTCAGGGGAACTGGAGATCCTCTTGAGTGATCACCTCGTATTCATTGGGCCATGATGAGTCCTGGCAAGGGGAAAAATGTGGTCCAGGTCATCCTGTGTGGGGAGAAACTGAAGGGCAACGTTTGCAGTGTCTGAATCCAGAGTGTAGGAGCAATCCACCCAAGGGGAAGGTGGGGAGCAAGGAAGTGTTATCCCCCCAGATTTTCCCAGACCTGGAGACCCTTCCTTGCAACCCTTGGGCAGTCACTTGTTATCCCAGATGATCCCACTGCCTGTTGGTGATCAGAAAGGTCTTCAGAGCTAGTTTTTCTCTCCTTACCTCTTGCTTTAATAGATCAAGAGAGTCATTTTCTTGCAGGAGCTTTTCTACCTTGGAACTTATTGCATAAAAGCAATTCTACACCAGGAACAACCTGCAGCATTTATTTCTTCTCAACCCTAATTTCTCTGGGAAGAGAAGCAGCAGCTCAGGTGGCCAGGCTGGGCAGGGAGGAGTTCAATTTATTGCCTGGAACATAACCCAGCACAAACAGAGCAGTGATGGAAACATGGAACCTATCCCAGCCAGGCAGGGGAAAGGTTGTCAGGAAAATGAGTTGGACCTTTCTGATAAGCTGCTACATTTATTACCTGTTGACCATAATTCACAGCCCCTCCAGGAACCTAAACACATTTGCTTTCCCTTCCATATCTTGTGCTGTCCAGCGTTTCTGAGCCATCTGTGAACCATTGTCCCCAGACTGGCCAACACAGGCATCCAGAGGGCACCCAACTCCAGATCTATGGATAGGACTGCAGGAGAGAAGTCCAGAGAAAGCAACCAAGTTCAGTAGAAAGCTGGAGAGCAGGGGAGGAGCTGGGCAGTGGGGTTTGAAGAAGAGACTGGTGTAGACACCTAGAGAGCAACAAATGCCCTGGAGAGATGACATGGGCAGTCAGAGTCATCCCCTCTCCTAGCCCAAGGGTCTCACTCTGGGGTGAGATGTGGGACAAAACAGCTCCTGGAATCACACTTTGCAGTAGGAATCAGGCAATAAGAGCTGCATCTGAGAACACTTGAGATGAGGTCACTGCCTTTTGTGTTTCAGCTCTAGTCCTGACAGTAGGAAGCTGCTTATTCTCCTGGTCTTTTCTCATTGTGCTTGACACAGACATTGGTCGGGCTGGGCCACGAGTTGGGTGCCAGGCTGAGGAGGTGTTTCCCCTGATGGAGATCTGTGCAACATGGGTTGGCTGGTTCAACCAGCCTTGACTCAGGGTCACCTTGCTGGGCCATCAGCAACCAGTAAGACATATTTAATGACAAACTGGCTGCCCAGACAAACACACAGCTTGCCTGGCAAGCCCATGTTCAGACTCTTCTGGCATGTTACAACCCACACTGATGAGGGGTCAAGCTGTGCTGCTGCAGCCCTGCCTCTCTCCTGCTGCTTCTCTTTGCTGGAACCTGTCCAGTTTTCTTCTTTCCAGTTTTCTGGGGCTGGAGATGAGATGAGTCCAGGTATCACCACACACTTTGGTGCTCCTGAGAGCAGGAGCCAGAAGGAGTTGGGGTGGTAAGAAGGCTGCAGATCTGTGGCTGCGCTTGACTGTCCCTGGCCATGTCACCCATGGACCCCTCCAGCTGTGTCCATGTGGTGGCTGGGAAGAAGTCAGCCCTGAAACCACATCTCTTACCTGTACTCCAAACACTGCCTGCCCCAACTGGGAGGGAGGGAGCAGCACACACCTCCACAGAGCCAGTCCCCCTCACAGGAACCACCAAGGGACAGCCAGAGTTATGCTGGCTGCTTGTCCCTTATTTTAAAGGCAGATCCATGATGGTTTTGATTTGTTCCTTGAGGTGATTGTTGCTCCTTCTTAAAAGTGATTACCCTTATTTCATTTGTTCCATGAGCTGTAGGAAGGCTTTCTCAATCAGTCAAATCCTGGAGAGAAACCAGTCCCACCAGTGATTAAACCTGGCTCTTGGTGGGGAATTCAGCCTGGAGGAACTTGTCTTTTAACAGAAACTACTCATAAAGTCAGGGGGGAAAGGATGTTCTCCTTCTGTGTTGCTGAGGGCAGTGTCCCCTGTGCACTGAGAAAATCACAGAGGTGGTGCTGTGCTCTGGACTCTGCCCATCAGATGTTTTTATCCCCAGACTTGGTGTCTGCACGTGTCAATCAAGCAGGGGAAACATGAACAAGAAGAGCCTTCCAGGCAGATCCATGGAGACAAACCCGAAAATATTCAGTCTGCCTGGACATTTACTGCAAGGATTTAACAAAGCTAATGGGCAGGACAGGGCTTGGAGGCCTCGTGCAAGGCCCCCTCTCTGGTGGGACCTGAACGTTAGAGCCTGGTGCTCCAAAACTCTCCATCCCTGGCTGGTGGGAAGGGCACCAGAGCCAGATTTACAGTTACCTGCTTGAAAACCACCTCGTTTCCCAACACTTTGGGATCAAGTTCAGCATACTTCATCCCAAACACCAAGATGCCACATCTACACAGCATCCTGAGAGCCAAGGGGCTGCTGCTGCTCAGAGGGCAGTTCCCAGGAATTATTCCCATTTCCACTGACATGTCACAATATGTTTTATGTGTGTGTTTAGAAAGTCCACAGATGAAATGATGCCATGTAGCCAGTCTTTACTCTCTGTGGTCTGTTGGCTCATGTGCTCAGGGCTGGAGCTGACAAAGTGATTGAAAAGTGAAGAAATAGAAGCAAATCACAGTGTTGTCATAGAATCATTGAATCTTAGGGGTTGGAAGGGACCCCTGAAGATCTTGGAGTCCAACTCTCCTGCTGCAGCAGGAACACCCAGGGCAGGTCACACAGGACACACAGGACGTGTCTCCAGAGAAGGAGACTCCACAGCCTCTCTGGGCAGCCTGTCCCAGGGCTCTGTCACCCTCAAAGGAAAGAAGTTCCTCCTCATGTTGAGGTGGAACTTCCTTGTGCTGTCACTTGGTGCAGTTTCCCCTCATCCTGTCACAGGCACCACTGAACAGGGACTGGTCTGTTCCTGACACCCCCCTGCAGGTATCTGTAGACATGAATCAGGTCCCCCCTCAGTCTTCTCCTCTCTAGACTGAACAGCCCCAGGTCTCTCAGCCTTTCCTCATATGACACATGTTCCAGTCTCTTCATCATCCTTGTAGCCTCCCTTGGACTCTTTCCAGCAAATCCCTGTCCCTCTGGAACTGGGGAGCCCAGAACTGGACACAGCACTCCAGATGTGATCTTTCTAGGGCAGAGTAGAGAGGGGGGAGAACCTCCCTTGACCTGCTGGCCACACTGTTCTTCATCCGTCAAGATAGATTTTGTGATGGGGATGAGACTGGTTTGTCAGGATCCACTCACCAGCAAACTGGTGAATCTTGGTAATGCCAAAGAGGGACGTGCACTGGCAACAACATGTTAGCTCTTCTTCCTCTGAGGAAGATGATGAACTCAAGCTGGACATGGTTTTCTTTGCTGCTGAAGCTTCGTGCTGTGGGAAGAACAAAATCTGTGGTTACCTGTGACACCTTTGCTATCCCCTGCTTGGCTGTTTTCAAGACAAGGAAGGGGATGCAATTCTTATTGCAGAATATTTAAAAAATCATCAAACATTTTGAGCTTTTGACTCTCATCATTTGTAGGTTTTATGCTAAATGGTAATTTTGGTAGGTACCACTGATTCCAAATTGCCAGGAGATGAGGATGTGTGTGTGCCCTCCCCCAGGGCCCAGCTCACCCACAGCACCAAGCAGAGTGAGCCACAGATAGAGCATCATTTTAGCTCCAGAATCATCAATCAATAATTTCAATCACTCTTCTTAATTTATGAAAGGTGTTCCAGCAGCACAGAGATCTTTCATTTTGACAGCCTTGAGCACACAGAAATATTGAGGTAAACCCCTAGAAGCCTTTTGTTTCTCTCTATCCTGGGCAGCTGAAAGGATCTTTGAATATTTTCCAGTGATTTGAGGTTACTTCTGCAGATGGGGGGAGTTCTGCCCACCCAGAGCCTCCTCTGTTATTGAACAGCAATAAAGCTGGTGGGGCAGAGCCCCTCTCTCTTTCCAAGGCACTAAAAGCTTCTCCTCTTATGACACAGTGAATTAAAGCAGTCTCATCTCATGTTCTGTTTAGTTTATAGGTCTTGGAGACATTGATATGTGAGGGGAAGGGGAAGGGGAAGGGGAAGGGGAAGAGGAAGAGGAAGGGAAAGGGGAAGGGGAAGGAGAAGAGGAAGGGGAAGGGACAGCGGAAGAGGAAGGGGAAGGGACAGCGGAAGAGGAAGGGGAAGGGACAGGGGAAGGGGAAGGGGAAGGGACAGGGGAAGGGGAAGGGTGATGTATTACTGTATTATTTGGCCACAAATACACCTCCTGTTCAAGACAGACACTGGCAAAGTAGGAAAGAAGCAAAGAAGTTTCATCCCCTGACACCTACTGATGAGAAGGGTTTTGTTGTTTTTTTAAACAAGAGGTGTTTGAGAGGCTTTGATTTTGCTGCTTGTGTGAGAACTAGTGTGTGCAGAAAGTCTGAGTTCAGTATGTGTGGGTCAACAAGGGAATGTCTGAACTTCAAGCTTTAATAGTTCAAATTCATACAACACCAGGGACACATGTTGTCCAAATATCACGGAAAATAAACTAATTCCTTGAATAACCAAATATGAATAGGCTGCAGACACCTGTTAAATATTGATTCTATTAAGGTTGGCTTGTGATTTGAAGTTAATCCTATTTGTACATGTAACGAGTGTTTTACAAATTCATTAAAAACAACATAGTGGCCTCAGAATGCACTAAAGGTGATGAATATGTACAATTCTAAGTAATATACAACAGTTTACAAAATTTTGATTATTTATGAGCAGCAGTAACATCTAGTGGAAAGAAAAATAGATGAATATGGTAAACAGTGTTTTTCTAAATGTCACTTAACATACCACTTTTTTTCCTCATTTCCACTTGGTTGTTCCCCATCTTCACAGAACCACAGAACTGCTGAATTTAAAGGCATCTCTGGAGGTCACCCAGCCCAACCACTTGGAGCAGACTGTGCAGAACTGGGTCCAGTAGGGTCTTGAAGATCTCCAAGGATGGACACTTTAGAGCATCTCTAGACAACCTATTCCAGTGCTCAACAACACAGAAAACAAAAAGCTTTGCCTTTGGTGTAAGTGGAATTTCCTCTATTTCAGTTTTTGGTCTTCACCTCTGGTCCTGCCTTCACCCACCACTAAGAAGAGCCTGGCTCCAGCTTCTTCTCACCCTCCCACCAGTTACTTACACACATTGAAATGATCCCCCCAAGCTGCCTCTTCTCTCTTTGCATTAAAGATGCTGCCACCCTATAATGATCCTCTTGGCCCTTTTTCTGGACTCCTGCTCCCCTGCCAGTCAGGAGATGTGGAGGAGGAGCTGCAACCATGGCAGGAGAGACATAGGAGGCTGTGGCACTGAACGAGGTGTTCATGAGCTGGGGCAGGTTTACTCCCCATGGCAAGTATTTGAAATCCACTTTGGGGCCTTGAGGCATCAAATAAAATGTCAACAGGGTTAAATAACAAGCCTCTGCTATCCCAGGGCCATCCCCAACCCGGTTAGACTTGTTTGACCATGCTCAGCCACCTGAGCCACTTGGTGGTTCCTTGCCCTGCCCATGCTGCAGCAGCCATCTCCAGCTGGAAGAAAATGAAAGGAGCCCTCCATCATGCCCTGGGGACACACTGGGACAGCAGCTCCAAGCATCCAATGCATCCAGTGAGAAGATGCACAGTTCCAATGCCACTGCATCATGTTTCACAGTGCTCACTTGGCCACCAGGTGTCTGCTCTCTCTTCTTGGTGTTTTTATCATTGTGCTGTTCTTCTCTCTTCTCATGAGACAGACTTTTCACTTTGGTTAAAGCCCACAAAACATTAAGCAGGGACAGGGTTAAAGAAAGTCAAAGGTGGAGGCAGGAATTGCAGTCTGCAGCCAGGATGCTCCATCTCCTCCTGCCCCCCAGCCAGCAGCTCCACCACTGCCAAGTGAGGGCTTTGCTCTGGCTCCTCCCTGGACACCTTGCACAGCAGAAGCACTGAGATTACATCCACATCTGGAGTGGGTTGTTTTAGCACAAACTGGCCACCACTGGTAGCTTAACAGCACCAAGTGATGCTGAGCAGGGTGGTGGAAGCTGGGAAGGTCCAGGTGAGGTTGTGCTTCTGGCCCTGCTTGGGCAGCTCAGGCAGGTTCCTTTCTTCTGAGTGGGAAGATGGTGGCACAGCAGGTGAGAGCCTTGAGTTGATGTCCCTTTAGAAATGTCATCCTGAGGTCAGTGGGACTCACTGGACCATGCCCATGCAGGCTGCCTGCCTGAGCAGAGCTGAGAGGCACAACTCCAGCCTCCCATGGTCTGCAGGACTCATCTGTGGGTTCAGCACCAGAGTCAGACTTTGGCCAAGATTCAGAGACCTGGGCTGACCTGGTCTCTGTCTCTCACCTTGTTCTCCCTCCTCCAGATCAGCTTTAGATGACAGAAGAGGGCTGAGGCACAGTCCTCTTCTGTATTTCAGGTGCTGTAGATCCAACGGGGGAGAACACAGTGTGGAGGACACACAAACCATCTACCACCTGCACAAAAGGTGACCACAAGCTCTCATGCATTTTGCTGGTCCAGATCACCAAAACACCTCGAGGACAGCAGACAACCTCCAACAATGACCAGATCCTGTGTCCTCTGGACCCTCTTTTGTATCTTCTCAAGAGAAAAGAAGAAATAGATCAGCATTGTGCTTTTTGCCAGAGCACTGCTGCTGTCCTCCATTCATGACACAGTCAGAAAAGCAAATCTTTACCTCCTGGACAGCCAAATGTTTAGCATCATGAGAGCTGTGGAACAAATGCCTGGATGTTTCCACCCTGGACAGAACAGAGAAGCAGCAGAACGAGGAGCGCCTGAAATGTGCAAAAAGGGGATTTCTTTCCAGCAGAGCTGTGGATTTGGAAATGTGCCATTGATGAAGTTGTTTTTCTCTTCAGTTTCTTGTTATGACAGCATTACAGTCATTAGCACTTCACATTTAGTGACAATCTCCTTCCTTTGGAGACCATTATTATATGAGACTCTGACGCAGGAACGTTTTGAGTCCTTCTCTAAGGGACCTTCTTGTCTTTTCCAAAGAAACTTATTGTAATCATAGAATCATGGGATGGTTTGGGTTGGAAGGGACCTTAAAGATCACTCCGTTCCAACCCCTCTACATGGGGGGGACACCTCCCACCAGCCCAGGCTGCTCCAAGCCCCATCCAACCTGCCCTTCAACACTGCCAGGGATGGGGCAGCCACAGCTTCCCTGGGCAACCTGGGCCAGGCTCCCATCACCCTCACAGCTAAGAATTCCTTCCTCATGCCTAATTTCCATCTCCCTTCTTCCACTTTAAAGCTGTTCCCCTCATCCCATCCCTCCCTGCCCTTGTCCCAAGCCCCTCCCCAGCTTTCCTGGAGCCCCTTCAGGCACTGGAAGCTGCTCTAAGGTCTCCCTGGAGCCTTCTCTTCTCCAGGCTCAACACCCCAACTCTCCCAGCCTGGCTCCAGAGCAGAGCTGCTCCAGCCCTTGGAGCATCTCTGTGGCCTTCTCTGGGCTCTCTCCAAAACCAGCTGCCATCAGCATCAAAACCAAGACCCTGCTTTGTATTTCTGGCTGAACTGGCTCAGGGGGCACAGTCATGGCACCACATCCAGGACATGAAACACCTTAGGGCTCTGTCCCTGCAGCCTTCACTGGGTTTGTGCAGACAAGGCAGGGAGGGTCTCCTTGCCCCAGACTGCTGAGCACCTGCTCGTGAATACAACCAATAGTTCCTTTCTCCTGGTGGGAGTAAGTCTGGGTGAATAATTGACTTTCCAGTTCAACTAACAAGTTTAAAAGTGAAAAAAAAAATAAAAATAAAATCTATTTGATCCAAACCAGAGCAATTTTTTTTCGAGTTCCCTTGCCAAAAAGAAAAATGAAACAATTCCACTTCAGTGATTAAAAACAAACAAACAAAAAAGTTTTATAACAGTTGGAGGCATTTTGAGAAAAATGCACCTGCAACTTGGAAACCAAAGTGGTAGCATCTCTTTATGCTCAACAGCCCATAATGTGCAGCACCAGGACAGACCAGAGCTTTGAGTCTGTCTCAACACTCAACTTCCAGCTGGGGCTCTGGGAGGTTGAGCACTGAGACAAAGTTCCCATGTTCCATGGGGAATCTCTTCCACTCGTGTTTAACCACTGGAACAACAAAGCAAGCAGGTGCCTCCTGCACTGCTGCATCCCTGAGATGCAGGCTCATCCCAAGTCTCTACCTGAGTATTTTGTCTTCAGTGGGACAATCAGGATATCCTACCAAAATCCACCTGTGGAGGAATTCAAGGGCCAGGTGGGTCATCCTGGGGACTTGGAGGTCTTCTTTGAATTAAGCAGAAAGTGGATTTCAATTGGAGAGAGCAATTTAACCTGGTAATTGAAGGAGAGAAGGTGGTTTGTCTCCTTGAAACTATTTGTTTGTTTGTTCACTTTTAACAAACTCGGCATTTGACAAAATGGTTGTTGTGGTTCCTTGTCTCTCTCTCCTGCCTGGCCATTAATGTCCTGGTTTGGGCCCAACACACAACAAAGCCCCAGCCCCGGGGCCTCACTCAGCTCCCCCCTCACACCCCCTGGGATGGGCAGGACAAACCCAACTAGGAGCTCCTGAGTTGAGACCAAGGACAAGGAGGGACCTTCACTGATTGAGGTCCTGGGCAAAACAGACTCAACTTGGGGAAAAATTCAATGTCACACTAATCAAACACCCCCAGGACACAGACACCCCCAGGGCAGGGCTCACACACATTACCCCCCCCCTCCCTTCTTCCCAAATCCCGCTGCTCCCAGTTTCTCTCCCTCCTTCCCCCCAGCACAGGGGGACGGGGATGGGGTTTGGAGTCCCTGCCCAGGCTGGTGGTTCCTGCTGCTCCTGCTGCTCCTGCCTCCTCAGGAAGAAGAAGGATTCCTCACAGTCCTTCCCTGCTTCCCCACAGGGTCCCTCCCATGGCACAGAGGCCTCCACGAACCTCTCCTTCCTGAGTCCTTCCCACCAGGCCCGGAGCTGCTCCAGCCTGGGCTTCCCACA
>NW_009954411.1:196977-228881 GCF_000747805.2 Chaetura pelagica | reverse complement strand
CCCCCTCCTGGCACCCCCAGGGAATGTCCCACCAGGTTCCCCCACCAGTGCAGGGGCACAGCTGCCATCTCACCATGGGCTGCAGGGAAACTTCTGCTTGGGCACCTTCTGCCCCTTCCTCACCAACCACCAGCACCCTCTGCCTCTCCAGCCCTGCTCTTCTCCTTTAAGTGTTCCTTTGCTCAGCTCTTCTCTCAGTCCTTTCCTATGTTCATGGCAGAGGTTCATCTCTTGTCCCTCTAACGGCTCCTTGGCTGGTTTGGAGCAGGGGCAGCTTCTCAGCTTCTCACCTGAGCCCCCCTGGGGCCCTTCCCCAGCTACCAAAGAACCCACCAAACCAGAACAATGGTTACTATGAAATAAAGATTAGTTCATTGAATTCCACTTATCTGAGTTGTCACTAAACCTCCTGAAGACAGTCTGTCAGGTGGCTTTGCCATTTCCATTTTGAAACTTGTCCATAACCCAAAGTTGTTACTGTTAAGTTTTTATTTAAGCCTGGTAGGAGCAGGCTGGTGCTGTCAGGACAGGCAGAGTGGTTTCACTGGTGTCCCTCCCACCAGAAAACAGGACTCCAGGATATCTCGTTCCATCACAAGGTAGAAGAGTTGCATTATCTGTAAAGAAAGTCCAGCTTGAACGTCTTTAATAGAAGGGATGTGGAGGCAGCAGGGAAAGCCATGAGAAAACAGAAGAGCAAGTGCTAACACTGACCAGCCTTTTTCCTTAAACCAGGAACACTCATTTCAAAGAGTCTGAATTCACAAATGGTGCATCCAGGGCTTCTGGAAGGTGTGAGATCTCCAGCTTCTGTGCTCCATAAGTGGTCTGGGTATGTGGAATGGGTTCTAAGGGGATTTATGCATCTGGTCCAGTTGGTGCTGGTTCACTAACTGGGCTGCTCTCAGCCTGGAGAAACTCAGTTTGTATGCAACTGCTGTGTGGAACTGAGGGTGCCTCCCAGGAAAACCAGCCAGACAGCCTTAGGCTGGCAGAGCTTTCAAGATTAGCAGCTTGTCTATAGGGGAAGAGAAATCGAGCCCCATGGTAGGGGAAAAACCACCTGGCCAGATAAATTGTCAGGACCAGGGGTGTGAAGTGGGGGTTTCCCACAGTCCAGCCTGCAGGAGAGCAGAACAAGGCAGAAGAGAGTGGGGAGAGCTGGTCCTGGGAGGAGCACCTGGGGTGCATCACTGAGGCCACCTCTTCCCAAAACGATGCTCTCCCTGTTCCACAGGTGAGCAACCAGGCAGCTGCTCCTTGAAAAGTGAGAGCAGGGGCTGGAGCTGGAGCAGGAGCAGGGGCTTTTCCTGCTCTCTCACTTTGCATCTGTTTTGCAGAGAAGAAGTTGTTTTCTGAGGCTGCGTCTATCACCTTTCATCAGCACAGAGTGTGTTTCAATAAAGAAATGAAATACTCAAGCTGGGATAATTGCAGGTTGTAGATGGTGATAATAGCTGGGATTTGGATGGTGGAAGCAATAAACCCAGGCTCAATCACTGGCTGCTTTGTTTGGGAAAGAGCCCAAGCTGCAAACACTGAGAATGAAATTTATGAAAAATAACTATTTCAAGAAGATTAATTAACATATGTCTGTTCTGTGGCTGCAGGGGACTGAGTGCTTCCAATGTTCTGCAGGCTTAGCCAAGATGCTGGGTTGAAGATAGCCCGTTCAGTGCCTGCCATGCTGCTTTGATAATTAGCCTCAACTTTCCCAAGAACCCTTCTCAATTTACTACTACAAGCTACATGCAGCCAAGGCCATGCATGCCACTTGGGGCACCACAACATAAAAAGGACATCAAGTTGTTGGAGAGTGTCCAGAGGAGCCACAAGGATGGGGAAGGGTCTGGATGGGATGGCTTATGAGGAGCTGCTGAGGTCACTTGGGTTGTTCAGCCTGGAGGAGACTGAGGGGTGACCTCATTGCAGTCTGTGGTTCCTCACCAGGGGAAGAGATGGGGCAGGTCCTGATCTCTTCACTGCTGTGACCAGTGACAGGACTGGGGGAAATGGCAGGGAACTGAATCAGGGCAGGTTTAGGTTGGATATCAGGAAAAGGATTTTCACCCAGAGGGTGGTTGAGCACTGGAACCAGCTCCCCAGGGCAGTGGTCACAGCACCAACCTGCCTGAGCTCAAGGAGCATTTGGATGATGCTCTCAGGCCCATGGTGGGATTCTTGGGGTGCCCTACACAGGGACAGGAGCTGGGCTGGATGATCTGATGGGTCCCTTGCAACCCAGCATATTCTCTGATTCAAGACAGGCAGACTGGGAGGGGGGCAGTTCCTCCCTGGCTGCTGTGGGCAGCCAGAAAAGGTGAGATGAATCCTCTGCAGGGGTGTGAATCTTTCATTATCAGTGATTGGTTTCATAGATCGGACACTGAATTTTTAGGCAGCTAAAGGTGGGTGGGATAGACTTTCCTGTCAATTGATTGACAGGGGGTCATCAAAGAGGCACCATAAAATAAAAACCATTCCCACTGAGGCGGTGATGCTGGTGCCTGTGGACTGCAAACCACTCCTAATTGTGCCTGCTGCTGATGGCTGGCTCATTTCATGCTGCTCCAGTTTCTGACATGTGCTCAGCAGGTCATAGGATGAGAGGGAGAGAAGGAAAATATGGTCTCAGTGTTTTGATTCCTCTTTTTCTCTTTTTCTTTGGCAGGCTGGAGCTTCCTGTCAGCTCCTCCACCAGATTGTTTTAAGCATCTCAAGTAAAACAAGAGCAAAAATAATAATAATAAAAAAGGATGCAATTAATAAGCAAACTCTTCCAAAATAATAAAAGAGATGCAGAGTGAATAAGACTACATTTTATTGTTGACCAAATTCAGTTAGTGGTCTGGACATAAAGAGATGGAGGAAATTGAAAATGCATGAGTGTCCATCTAGACACTTTCAGAAGAAAAATGCTGTGCTACAGAAATGCAAGAAGAGTTAAATTTTTTCATTAAATGAAATTACATTTTCTCAATGTAAAGTGGCCAGCATCAAAAGAGCAAGACTTGCATACATCAGGCAAATAGCCCCAAACTAAACAAGGGTTTTTATCTGCCTCTCAATGGAAACGCTCCAGCCTGGCCCAGTGCAGCAGCATGAAATCCCAGCCCCTCCAGCTGGTCAGTGACCTTCACTGGAGGCCCAGCTGAAATGCCTCTATGCAGATGAGGAGTAAACAGAAGGAGTTAGAGATGTGGGTATCACTGATGAGTTTGGCATCACTGAGACCTTGTGGGATGGTTCCTGCAGCTGCAGCGTCGGTGTCGCCAGCGGATACTGGGGGGCTGCCCTGGTACCCCCCAGCCTCACTGCAAAGCCCACAGCAGGTGAAAGCAGGGGCTGGGAGAACAAAGCACCCCCCACTGTAGGAGAAGAACAAGTTCATGACCATCTGAAGACCCTGAAGGTGCACAAGTCTGTGGGACCTCATGGGGTCCATCCAAGGGTCCTTGCACCGCCAAGTGCAGGGTCCTGCCCCTGGGTCAGCACAACCCCAGGCACAGATCCAGGCTGGGGTGGAATGGCTAGAGAGCAGCCCTGAGGAGGAGGACATGGGGGTGGGAGGAGATGAGAAGCTCCATGAACCTCCAGTGAGGGCTGGAGCCCAGAGGGGCCGTTGTGTCCTGGGCTGCATCACAGAAATGTGGCCAGCAGGGCCAGGAGGGGATTCTGCCCCTCTGCCATGCTCTGGAGCCCTGAGCACCTGAAAGACTTGGAGCTGTTGGAGAGAGTCCAGAGGAGGCCACAGAGATGATGAGAGGGCTGGAGCAGCTCTGCTCTGGAGCCAGGCTGGGAGAGTTGGGGTGTTGAGCCTGGAGAAGAGAAGGCTGCAGGGAGACCTGAGAGCAGCTTCCAGTGCCTGAAGGGGCCTATAGGGACTTTTCACTAGAGAGGGTAGAAGGGGCAATGGACAAGGCAATAGGACAAGGGGTAATGGTTTTAAACTGAAAGAGGGCAGATTTGTGTTGGACATCAGGAAGAAATTCTTCACCTTGAGGGCAGGAAGGTGATGGAAAAGGTTGCCCAGAGAAGCTGTGGCTGCCCCATCCCTGGCAGTGTTGAAGGGCAGGTTGGATGGGGCTTGGAGCAGCCTGGGCTGGTGGGAGGTGTCCCTGCCCATGCAGGGGGATTGGAACCTGATGATCTTTAAGGTCCCTTCCAACCTTCACCTTTCTGTGGTTTGAAGTTGAGGGTTTTTGTTGTATTTTGTTGTGGGTTTTTTTTTCAAATCCTGTACTTTCAACAAGAACAACAAGAATTCTTTCCAAAACAAACTTCATGGGATTTTTAAGCTTGGTCACTGGTTTGAAAACTGTTATTTTCCCAGATCATATCTGAGGAACTGAAGTTTCAATCATCTCCTTCCCAGATCTTCTTCCCATGTAAAATTGATCTCCAGGGACAGTTCCCCTGACAATCAGCTTAACCATCCTTGCTCTCATTTCCATCCCATTACTCCTAGGAAACTCTTTTGTTGGGGTTATTTTGATGAGCAATGAGTGTTCACGAGACCCTTCTCACTCTCATCTGGGTGTTATGGGATCATGGTTGGGAAACCTCCTACTGCTGCTGGATTTCTGGTTGTTTTACCTTTAAATCTGTCTTCAGCAAAATACCTCAGGTGTGGCCATTTTTTGTGGCCATGCAACTGCACCCTCATGGAATGGAAGCTGCTCAGTTGGTGGCCCCTCTGGAGGTGGGGGAGCTGTCCAGGAACAAAAAGAAAAATTAAAAAAAAGGAGGAATTTTAACTAACATGATTTCCTGTAGAATCCTGGGTAAGGCCTTTGACACCTTCCCACAGCATCTCCTGGAGAAGCTGGTGAATCATGGCATGGACAAGTGTTTTCTGCACTGGGTACAACACTGGCTGGGTGGCTGGGCCCAGAGAGCTGTGGTAAATGGGGTCAAACCCAGTTGGGGCCAGTGACCAGGGGTGTCCCCCAGGGCTCAGTTTTGGGGCCAGTCTTGTTCAACCTCTTTATCAATGACCTGGATGAGGGGATTGAGTGCAGCCTCAGCCAGTTTGCAGACAGCACCAAACTGGGTGGGAGTGTTGATCTGCTTGAGGGTAGGAAGGGTCTACAGAGGGACCTGGACAGGCTGGATCATTGGCTGAGGCCAGTTGGATGAGGGTCAACAAGGCCAAGTGCTGGGTCCACTTGGGTCACAACAACCCCAGGCAACACTACAGGCTGGGGATGAGTGGTTGGAGCTGCCTGGCAGAAAAGGGCCTGGGGGTGCTGGTTGGCAGCTTTGCCACAGAGGAAAGTGCAGCTGGAGGACAGTAAGTACCTCCACACCTCCAATCCTGGGGTCAGTTCTGGGCCCCTCAGGACAAGAAGGACTTTGAGGGGCTGGAGCGTGTCCAGAGCAGCTGCCAAGGTGGTGAAAGGTCTGGAGAACAAATCCTGTGAGGAGCAGCTGAGGGAGCTGGGGATGTTCAGCGTGAAGAATAGGAGGCTGAGGGGAGACCTCATTGCTCTCTACAACTGCCTGAGAGGAGGTTGTAGGGAGGTGGGAGTTGGGCTCTTGTCCCAAGTGAATAATGACAGGACCAGAGGAAACAGCCTGAAGCTGCACCAGGGGAGGTTCAGATTGGATGTTAGGAAGAAAGAGTGATCAGGCCCTGGAACAGCTGCCCAGGGAGGTGGTGGAGGCACCATCCTTGGAGGTGTTCAAGAAACAAGCACATGTGGCACTTCAGGGCAAGCTTTAGTGGCCGAGGTTGTAGGGGTTTTTTTGTGGGTGTTTTTTGGTGGAGTTTGTGTGGGTGTTTGTATTTCTTTGGGTTTTTTAGTGTTGATGGTTGGACTCAGTGATCTCAGAGGTCCTTTCCAACCATGACAATTCTGTGATTCTGCCAGAGCAGACCCAGCTGCAGCTTCTGGACACAAAAAGGCATGCTGGAAAAGTAGTTGCAGCATCAGAACATGGTGCTATGGCCTAACAGCTGATGACCTCTTGGAGGATGGTTCTGCTCCCCCAGAGGTGGCCTCTCATGTCTCTAGAGCAGCAGGCACACACTGGGAGGAGTTGTCCAGAGCATGGGCTTGCAGAGAAATTCCAGAGACCTTGTGCTTCCCCACTGCAGGATTTTTAGCTTCAGGATCACTCAGGAAACTCCTGCCCCCCTCATGCTCTGCACAAGTGTCACCAGAGGCTGTTCCTGCTCTCAGGCAGCAGTGAACTGTCCCCTCCTGTCTCTTTCTGACACAGAAGGTCATCACGTGTGCCCATCACCTTGGCTGTCTATCATCAGCCACAGGCACCAATACTACTTCAGCTAAAAGCTGAAAAATATCTGCTTTTGGTTTTTACAAACCCCTTTTCACAGCTGTTTATGGGTCCCATCACCAGCTTCTCTCCTGCATCTGGACCAGCACTTGCATCAGATCATTTTTCCTTATTCCTTGAAGCACAGGGCGTGGGAAGGTCCCCACGGGCTGAGGGTCTGGCCCTGGCTCTGCAAGAATCCTGTGCACTGGGTGACATAATGATGCCAAAGCCTGCCAAGTGAAGACACCCAGCACTGGAAGCCTTTTGATCCAAGGAAGGCAATGGGGTGACATCCTGAGACAGAAATCACAGGGTTCAGCAAGAAAGGAAGAGTGAAGGCTGAGGTCTTTGGGGTAGTTGTGGTGCACCTGAGAAACTCCAGCATGATGTGTAATCCTTGACTTTCCATCAAGTCTGCACAAGGGGACATCTGTCTTTAGCACTTGGGAAGTGATATAATGAGCTAATAAATACTTGTCTTTGCATGTTGGTAGGACACAATGTCCATGGTTTCAACACACCAGCAGGTTGCAAAGTTCTTTGGGTCCTCCAACCCACACAGCTCTGTGCTGGGACCTGTTACCCTCCTCTTAAACACTGACCATGTTCAGCATATTGGCCAAGAGGCTTCCAGCACCTTCTGACACCAGCAAACCTGTGTGCTCTCCATAAGCCCTGTCCAGCTGAGATCACATCTTCCCAGAGGAGGCAGGAAGACAAATGATCTGGTGGGTCTGACTGACGTTGGTTCCATTGCCCCTTCCTTGGGTTTTACTGCAGATGTACTCAGAGAACACTGCAGGGAGCAACAAAATGCAATTTGTGACTGACTCAAGGGAAGAGCTGAGTGCTCTGGCAGCCATCAGGAAGCTGCTGTTGTCAAAACAGAACAGGCTATTTCTGTTGTTCTTACCTTAAATTCCCCAAAACCCTCCGTGCCTGGAGCACCTCACAGGGTGTCCTTTGGCTCCAAACCCCCCATTCTCAGCCCAGACTAAGGACCCTTCACTCAGCAACACAGATGCTCAGCAGGAGATGAGCTGTCCTGCAGAAGTGGGTGCTCAGCCCCAGACTGGGCTGCTCTAGCACAGGGTACAGAGCTGGGAGATGCAGGATTTAGCTACATAATCACAGGATTTCTATTCACAGTAATTTTCTGGGCATGGACTCCCAGTCTGACCAGAATTTTATTGGTAAATCTGACAAGGGGAGTTAAAAGAGGAGCTACTTAGACTTAGAAGCCTTTGTCTTAAACTGTTGTGTTCTTCAACATCCTTTTTTCAACTTCTGTCTAACCCTGGAGGTGCTCCTCCAGCTTTCAGCATTCAGTCCCACCAGTTTGGCTTCCAGGTTGGGCAGTTAGGACCCCAGTTGACTGGGGCACCTCACAGATGAGATGACCTGGTGCTGGTCTCTTCTCACAGGTCATTAGTGACAGAACAAGAGGGAAGGGCTTCAAGCTGCAGCAGGGCAGGTCAGACTGGACATTAGGAGAAACAATTTCCCAGCAAGAGTGGTCAGACACTGGAAGAGGCTGCCCAGGGAGGTGGTGGAGTCACCATCCCTGGATGTGTTTAAGGGTTGTTTGGATGTGGTGTTGGTGGAGATGGTTTAGGGGAGAACTTTGTAGAGCAGGGATGATGGTTGGACTGGGTGACCCTAAGGGGCTTTTCCAACCTGAATAGTTCTATGATTTTATGATTCCAAGAGGTGCTGCTCCTGTGGTTGGGAGCTGGCTGCTCTGTCAACACCACCAAAAATGGAAACCACAGAGAGAAGGTGGCACAGGAAGCTAAGAGCAGGCAGACAGGACTGCTTTGTTTAGTGCCTTTTGCTTTGTTTCAACTCCTCAGATTTTCTGGCTGGATTAATGATTCAAATGAGTGTTTGTGCTACCAGGTTGATTTAGTTGCTGGAGTTTCTAGGTAGGAAAGCCCAGTCTTTTCATTATCTTGCAGCCTCTGATGACATATCAATGGCCAAATAGCCTTATTCTGTCCAGAGAAAACACTGGGACTTGGTGACTCATTTTGCCTTCACATCTGAATGATCCCTGGATGCAGCCTTGGCTGTCAGAGAGGGCTGCCTTGGAGAGGCAGGGTGGCTTTTCTCCAGTGCTTTGGTGTTCCCCATCCTGGCCAACTCATGCAGCAGAAGCTCAACCACACTCCTGCAGCCACCTCAGGACCAAGAACCTCCTCTTCTTCTGCACTGGCTGCTGTGACATTGCCCCTCCAGCACAAACACAACAAGCACCAGGGTGTATGATTGTTCCAGCCCTGCCCTGTGTGGTGCTCTCCTCCACCACCTGCACTGGGAAGATCTGCTGTTGTTCCACACAGTTGGAGAGGAAGGAGGTCCTGGCAGTGCTCCAGAGGAAGCTCCATTGGTAGCTCTGGAGAAAAAAATTCTCCTGAGGTTTCCCTGCAGCCTGAAATTTAAATTCCTACAGCCACAAGTGCAACCTCAGCCCATTCCAGTAGTAAATTGAGGTTTTTCCTGCCCACTCTCATGTCTGAGCTCTCAGACAGGGATGCTCTTCACAGATGTTGACAAAGCAGTTCTCACCTGCAGAAGAACATGCATGAGATGCTGTGTCACCAGTTTGTGATCTGCCAGCTCTTATCTGTGAACCCAGGAGGTGACAGGGAGCCACTGCTCTCCTCCATGCTGCAAAGCCCAACAAGAAATGGGGGCTTCACCTGGCCTAGTATATCTGCAAGATGCACAGTACAGCAGGAGGGAGAGCACACTGTGTAAAGCCCATGCAGATACCAAATATACCCTTGATACTAGGACCTGGTGCTCATGCAGAGCATCATTGCCATTGGTGCACTGAGCTGGACATGCACAGACATACCCAGAGCATCAAACACAGAGGAAGCATGAGAAGCTGGCACACAGACAGACACAAAAAGCAGCAGCAGAAGTTACCTGTCTTCCTTAAAAGCTGCATTTATTCTTCTCCTTTCCCTGAAAAACAGAGTGGAAGAAGCAGGATGATGAAAGACAGAACAAGAGTTAATCAACAAAGCAGCTCTGGCAAGAAACCAAGTGACCTTTGGAGCTTCTTGTGTTGAAGGGGAAGCCATCAATGATAAGGTCCAGCCATAAATGATCTTCACAATGGACTGGCCCAAACATTGAAACTATTCTGCAGGGAACAGCTCTTCACAGGCTAATTGGGATTGTTCAGCCTCGAATGCCAAGGATACACCAGGGGCCAGTTTCAATTACTGTGTTTAGAAAAAGTATTTAAGAATCTAAAACCATAAATCTGAGGCTTTGTAGCCTTAGCTAAAGAGCAGAAATGGAGTTAAGACTCATTTCAGCCAGGACTTTGCCTTCATCCTTGAGATTAACTGATTGTTACAGGTAGATCATTAAAAAGCATATATTAAAAGAAAAGCTCTGAGGAGATCAGCCCTGCGTGCTCTGACATTAGCAAAAAGCAACTACCAGAGCTCAGCAATAAAAACAAGACACAAACCTGCAGCAGCACTGCAACCAAACAGGTACAACTTGTTCAAATCAGAAACCAAACCTCCCAGTCTGCCTCTCCTCTTCTCATGCTGGGCAGGTGCTCTTTGCTTATGTAAACTCAACATCACCCTTCCTGCACCTCAGTGGACCAAGATGTTGAAGAAGGCTGATGATCAACAGCCCTTACAGGTCACAACCAACATCCTGCTTCCAGGGCTGCTGGGTTTCCCCAGCCAAGGGATTAGCCAGAGTGGGGCAAACATTGATCAAGGGGCCTGTAGGGAAGCTGGGGAGTGACTTGGGACAAGGGCAGGGAGTGACAGGGCAAGGGGGAATGGCTTTGAACTGGAAGAGGGGAGATTTAGGTGAGACATTAGGAGGAAATTCTTTGCTGTGAGGGTGGTGAGAGCCTGGCCCAGGTTGCCCAGGGAAGCTGTGGCTGCCCCATCCCTGGCAGTGTTGAAGGGCAGGTTGGATGGGGCTTGGAGCAGCCTGGGCTGGTGGGAGGTGTCCCTGCCCATGCAGGGGGGTGGGGGGATGGTGAGGGGTGTGGACTCAAATGATCTTTAAGGTCCCTAGCAAATCAAACCATTCTATGGTTCTATGATTCTATGAACTCTCCCAAATACCTGCCCTCAGAGGGAGCAGGGGAAGTCATGAATGTCAGGAAATTAGACATATGGTTGCAGCTGAAAAAAGAATAATCTGGAAACTTTCTGAAATCTGAAAAAAAAAAAAAAAATCAAATAATTCAGGTTGTAAATGAGCTCAGGAAGTTTCTAGTCCAACTTCTTCCTCATGGTCAACTATGAGATGAGATTACTGAGAGTTTTGTCCAAGTTTGTCTTAAAAACCTGCAACTGTGGAGATTCAACATCTTTCAAGGGTAACCTCTTCTGATCCTTGGCTGCCCTGATGGTGAAAAAATGCATTTGGGCTTTTCATTTGTTACTAGTCCTCTGCAAAAGAGCAGGAGAGTGGGAGAAAGAAAAAGGAAGTGGACAAGCAAAGGAAAACAACCTTGTGTGACATAGTGGGTCCAGTAGAAGGAGCACAGCTCATTTCATCAGTTATTTTACATTTCCATTCTTAGCTGGTCATTCCAAGTTCTTCGTTGCCACCTGAGAACTGACACAGGATATTATTCAATCCATCCTAAGGAAAACATCTAATATGGCTCAGACCCCTGCCCCTCAGGACCCCTCTCTCTGATGACTGTGAAAAGATCACACACACAGAAGACGTCACCTCCTCAAACACATTCCTCCTGTTCCCACCTCACCTGCCCTAAAAGCTCCAAACTTGCTGTCTGAGAGCAAGATGGGCCCAAAGAACCTGCTCAGCCTCCAGCCAAAATGTTTGGCATCTTCCTTACAGATGCAAAAGCCAATGCATTAGCACTGAGGAAGATGTGCTTGTAGATGTGCTATGGGGAGTGGATTTGCCCCTCAGCTGGGAGCAAGAAAAGGAACCCTAGCCCCTCAGAGAGGTGATGATCCATCTCTTTGTGCTTGGTTTCCCTCATCCTCCAGTTTTCTCCTTTGGAGGCAGCCCAGGTCCAGCTGCTTGGGTTGCATTTTCCTCCAGGCTCCCCACATGCTCTGAGTGAGCTTGGAAAGCCAAGGCATTTTCTTGCACATGCAAGATGCTGTTGGCATCCAAACCAGAGCTGCACAAGGTGGTCTGGTTGCTCAGGGTGCCACATCCAATGTCCTTGTAAACTGACCCAAGCAGGCCCGTGGAGCTGATTCCCAGTCAGCTCAGTATGGACCATAAACCACAATTTGTCACCTAATTACTGCAGGCCGTAGTGCCTTGTATACTTTAAAAGGCTCATTAATTTAAACTAGCCTTTTATTTAGCTGTTCCTGTTGTGCAGCCTCTCTCATCCCTCAGTCAGGCTGTCACCTGAAGCTGCACACCCAGCTCGTGGGTGCCAGGCAGCAGTGTCCCTGCCAGCTCCCATGGACCAGTGACCCAGGCAGCAACTGGAGAACATCACTGAACATCAGTTGCCAATGTCACTCCACCATTTCAGTTCCTGCAACCAGGCATCAATCCAGGCAGCTTTGGGAGTGGTAAACCTGGTTTGCAAATGCAGCTGCTCTGATAACACCCTCTCCTCGTTGTGCAAAGATGATCAAGATTGTAAGAACCTGAAACACAACAATCATTTGATGTCGTCCTCTTGATTTTTCAGCTCATCTGTAGGAGGGGTTGTTTGAGCACAGAGCAGTGGAGAAATGAGCATTGTTAATTTGATGCAAGCCAGGGTAGCTAGATGTCTTCAAGAAATGCAACACAATTAATTAAACTCTAAAAAAAAAGCATTTGAAGTGTTTATTGCAGGATCAAGCTCCTGGTTTTATAAGCAGATGGGGAAATAAAGTGCTGGGAATGACATGGAGAAAACAGCTGCACTGGGACCAGAAGCCTAATTCATAATTCAACAGACTAATCAGTGAACATCTTGTGCAGTTCCTCAGCTGTAATGGAGGAACGTGAGGAGGCAAACGATTAGGCTGCTTTGTTTCTTAAAGAGGCTGCTACCAATTAGCTTTCTTTCTCTATTGCCCATGTACAAACCTAATGATGTGGCCTGTGTTATTAAAGAGACAGAGAAAAGTAGGTCAGCCTAAAATAATTGTCTTAATGATAAACAATCTGAGGCACAATTTCAATACAGTTTGCTGAGAATTAATTAAAAGAGTAAAGACCTGTTCACACTTGCTTTGCTGATCTTTCCCATTCTCCTGCAGGAAGAGAAAGGGCTGATGTTGCTGCTGCTTTTTGCTCTGAGATTGTCTCTCAGTGATGGCTGTGGAGTCAGCCATGGCTGGTGCTTCATCTCCAAGCAGACCTGACCTCTCAGGGTGTAACCTTCTCCTGCCTTAGCTTTGCAGTCTGGTCCAGTGCCCATCACAGGCAGCCAGGAAGGTTCACTTCTTATCACAGAACTGTTCAGGTTAGAAAAGCCCCCTGGGGACACCCAGTCCAACCATCATCCCTACTCTGCAAAGTTCTCCCCTAAACCATCTCCACCAGCACCACATCCAAACGACCCTTCAGCACACCCAGGGATGGTGACTCCACCACCTCCCTGGGCAGGCAGCCTCTTCCAGGGTCTGACCACTCTTTCTGGGAAACTGTTTTTCCTAATATCCAGTCTGAACCTGCCCTGTTGCAGCTTGAAGCCCTTCCCTCTTGTTCTATCTTGTTCTTCATTGGAGGGGACAGTTTGAGGCACTTGCCTCTCCATGGGGAACCAGCTGAGACCAGCCCAGATTACAACAGCAATTAGAGGTTAGATGAACAGATGCTGTGGGGAGCTGAGAGCTTTCAAGGAAAAGGAAATCCTAACTCAGACCTGTCCCCAAACCCAACAGGAAAGCTTGTTCTGAGGAAAGCCCTGTATGAAGGTCAGTGCCTGCACTGCCTGGGGAAGGAGGGAGAGAAGTGGGGAACAAAGGGATTTGGGTGGGAAGAAGGGAGGGGGGTAACTTGTGTGAGCCCTGCCCTGGGGTGTCTGTGTCCTGGGGGTGTTTGATTAGTGTGACATTGAATTTTTCCCCAAGTTGAGTCTGTTTTGCCCAGGACCTCAATCAGTGAAGATCCCTCCTTGTCCTTGGTCTGGACCCAGGAGCTTCTAGTTGGGTTTGTCCTGCCCATCCCAGGGGGTGTGAGGGGGGAGCTGAGTGAGGCCCCGGGGCTGGGGCTTTGTTGTGTGTTGGGCCCAAACCAGGCCATCAACACTCTCTGTACCCCTGCTGTTCATCCCATGGCTTAGTGCAGGTTGCCATGCAGATGCAGTGTGAGGGCACCAGCCCAGCAGCTCTGGATGAAACCTGCTTCTCTTGGGGTGACAGCAGGTCCTCTGAGCAGAGAGGAGCTTGGAAGCCTGTGTGTCCCTGCTTGCCTGCTGGGACTTCTTGCAAAACCTGAGTAAACTGCCAGGATTTCTTTAATCTTTTAAACAACGTTTTAAAAAACTTCTCAAACAACTTTGTAAAGTGGAACCTTTGCCAACAAATATTTTACTGACTCCTTTCAAAGCAATAATTTGTCAGCTTTTGCATTTTCAAATCCCAAGAGCACAACATTCAGCACCTTGTCAGTTCTTCCTTTTTACACCAAACCCCCAAAACATTTTCAAGTTCTTCCAGAATTCTTTTACAGGTATTTTTAATTATTTTTTAATTTGATGCAAAATTCCCATGGTTTTTCCAAATCTGACTGGGATAGAAATGGATGTTCAGAGCTCATTGATACCACCAGGCTGCACTTGGCTGCTCTGACCTTTGCCTGGAGCCACAGCCACAGGTCAGAGTCACTGCTGAGTCCTCCCTGCCAGGCTCTGTGACAGCCCCACACCTGGTGCTTGGATCTCTCAGCCTCAGAGCATCCCTTGCCAGCTTGTCCCTCCAGACCAGCCCTTGTGACCTGTCTGAGCTTCTCACAAAGCTGGTTTGTCATCTCCTGCATCTCCAGAGCAGTTTGGTGCTCTGAATGTGTTGCCTGGTTGGGAGCTGCAAAGGTCCTGCAGTGCAGCCCTGCACACAAAACATCTGCCTTCTTCTATGGAGCAAACCCAGCCCTTCCAAAGGCTTTGCTTCCTGAAAAGCCCTTGTAGAGCCCAAGGCCCTGATTAAAAGGAAAGAATGACATTTTCCATGTCCCCATTCAAGAACTGAGCTTTTCAATAATTACTGAGCTAATCTGACATTCATGATCCTCTCTAACAGATGGACTTGATTTCAGTCATTCATTCCATGCCATATAGAATCTGATTAATAAGATGTTACTTAGAGGAACATCGTTTCTCTTCTTCCCCAAGGACATTATAATTTTAGAAATCATTTAAATATTACAAAGGATAACAGGTAATTGGCAGGAGCCCTTGATATGCTGCTCTGTAGCTCATGGACTTCCTCACCACTAAGAGAGATCTTTCTCAGAAGATCCTGGTTGTGGGGGAGCAGCCAGGAAGGAGATGGAATTCCCCCCATGGATTTCCAGTTGCTCCTCTTTGAGCAACAGCCTGTGTAGGGTCACATCCTCTGACCAACCTGCTCCTCCTGGGCTCTACTGACCCCATGGGTGCTGTTGTGGGACAGTGCATGTCCCCTTTCTCCTGCACACTCTGGGCCAAAACTCTGCATGTCTTGAGGTGTTATGTATGATCTGAAGTGCCAAGCAAACCTGACAAAGAAAATGACACCCACATGAATTGCATGAGGTATTGATTGTGCCCAATCCGAGTGAAGAGCAGATGATAGGAGATGGATGAAAATCTTGACAAGACCAACCTACCTCTTTGCTATCACTGTGGTGGGGGCTGCCTGTCTCTGTGAAGTTCAGCCCTGTCTCAGTGCTCAGGGTGTTCCTCCTAAGCCTCGAGCCCCGGGTGCCTTTCACAAAGAGAATATGAAGGTTCCTTCTGCCACTCCAAACCCAGAGCTGTAGACCTGGAGCAGTTCATTATCATTCTCCCAATAGACCTAAAATTAATTTGATACCTGCGTGTCTGCTTTTTTTCATGGATATTATTGAGTTAATTAATATCTGATTGCCTTTCACAGAGCTCTGGGTGCCAAGCATTTGCATATAAGCATTACAGGAAAAAAGCCATACCATAAAAATGCACTTGAAGTCACCCCACATCCCCCTGCTTCAAAATGCAGCTCAGGCTGCTGACACAGCCCGTGCTGAGCTCCTGGCCTGGCCTCACTCCTGTCTCCACACAAAGTCCCAGCTTGGCATCTCATTTCTAAGGTGCATCTGTCAGAAGTGCACAGCACCCTCCTGGAGAAGCTGGTGGCTCATGGCACAGACAGGTCCACTCTGTGCTGGTACAAAACTGGCTGGCCCAGCCCAGGGAGTGGTGCTGAGTGGGGTTGGATCCAGCTGGTGTCCCCCAGGGCTCAGTTTTGGGGCCAGTCTTGTTCAGTATCTTTATTCATGACCTAGATGAGGGGATGGAGAGCTTCCTAAGGAAGTTTGCAGATGACACTAAGCTGACACTACAACACTAAGTCAACTTACCTGAGGGCAGGAAGGCTCTGCAGAGAGACCTGGACAGGCTGGATCATTGGCTGAGGCCAATTGGATGAGGTTCAACAAGTACAAGTGCCAGGTCTTGCACTTTGGTCACAACAACCCCATGCAAAGCTACAGGCTGGAGCATGTCCAGCACAGCACACACAGGACACACTCCAAGGAGGTACCAAGCTGGTGAGAGGTCTGGAGAATAAACCCTATGAGGAGAGGCTGAGGGAACTGGGATTGTTTGGTTTGAAGAAGAGGAGACTGAATTGAGACCTCATTGCTCTCTACAACTGCCTGAAAGGAGGTTGTAGGGAGGTGGGAGTTGAGCTCTTCTCTCAAGTGAATAATGACAGGACCAGAGGAAATGGCCTGAAGCTGCACCAGGGGAAAGTTAGACTGGATGTTAGAAAGAATTTCTTTACCCAAAGAGTGGTTGGACAGTGGAACAGGCTGCCCAGGGAGGTGGTGGGGTCAATCCCTGGACATCTTAAAAAGAAATACTGATGTGGTGCTGAGGGACATGATTTAAGCACTGAACAGGTAGATTAGGTTATGGTTGGTGGATTTAAGTTATGGTTGTACTTGATGATCTTCAAGATCCCTTCCAACCAGGATGATTCTATGATTGTATGAAACAGACTGCATCATCCCCCTCTGGTCCTCTGGGGGCTGTGCACAGCTAGACTAGCTTGTCTGACTGCTCTTTGGGACACAACTGGGATGTCTGGGTATTGGCAAAGCAAAGGAGTAGAGAACAGCCCCTGCAGGAGCTTCTTTGAGCAGTGCCTGGCACTTCCCTGTCAGACTGATGAGCAGGCAAGCCTGCCCATGACCCATCTCCCTGCCACAGCTGGTGAGCATCACTGGTGGCCCTGAAGATTAGGACAGTATGGACTGTCAGGGCTCAGAGGAGCTGGTGTCTGTGCAGCATTGTCCCACAGCTCCCCCGCAAGTGAAATGCTGCTTCACCTCTCAACTCCCATAAAAAAGGTTGATGTCACATCTTTCCTTTACTAGCTGAACTGAATAAGAGTGGATAGGAAAAATCAGTTCACCCCATACCAGAGACCTCACAGGCCAGCACAGCTTTAGAGGAGCTTGGGTTCCCTCTCAATAAGCACATGGGCTTCATATTTTCATAGGTTATTTGGAACATCTGCAGTTTGGAGGTTACCAATTCTTGCCATTTCAACACAATAAGAGATAGTTTCTTTTTCTTCCCTTCCCTTTCCTTCTTTTCCTGTTCTTCTTCCTTTCCCTTCCCTTCCCTTCCCTTCTCTTCCCTTCCCTTCCCTTCCCTTCCCTTCCCTTCCCTTCCCTTCCCTTCCCTTCCCTTCCCTTCCCTTCATTTCCTTTCTTGTTCTTCTCTTCTCTTTCTTCTTTTCTTCTCTTCTCTTTCTTCTTTTCCTCTTGTCTTGTCTTGTCTTGTCTTCTCTTCTCTTCTCTTCTCCTCTCCTCTCCTCTCCTCTCCTCTCCTCTCCTCTCCTCTCCTCTCCTCTCACACAACATGGCCATTTCTCAATTTCAGGTGGAATTTTCAGTTAACTCTGATCCTTCTGATGATCAAGGAGGATCAGGAAACGTGGCCTTCAAAGCCATAAAGCAAATGCACAGAGGCCTGGATCAAATTTAACTGGACTTCACAGAATGAGGTTAATGGTTGGACTCAATGATCTCAAAGGTCCCTTCCAGCCAGAACGATTCTGTGTGATTCCATGAAACCTCCCATGTATTCAACCAGTCCCAGCACTTAGGGTGGACTCATCTATTAGTCTGTGAATGTCCAGGATTGGCAATAGTCCTGCAGTGCCTGGAGGGTCCCACAGCCCCACTGATGCAGCCTTTGCACCAAACAAGGACAAATCAGAGCCAGTTTTTGCAGGCAGCCCCAAACCAAGCAGTTCTCCCAGCTGAGCAGTCAGGAAGCAGGAGCCACATGAGCCCTCCTTTACCATCCCAGGTCATGACAAGCACTTCCAGAACAACCACGTGGATTTTGGAAATACTCTGCAGGCCTTGGTTTGTGCATTTAGTCCACCTGGTGCCCCCTCCTGCAGCATCCCCTGGCACAGTCCTGCCCACAGAAGTTCACCTTTGCTGGTCTAAGACACCCACTGAAGTGAACCTTTCAGGACCTTGGGTTTTCTCCATGTGTTAATGCTTTCCAGTCTGCCAACAAATATCAGAGACCAGGCCTGATGGTGCTTCATCCCCCATCATCATTAGCTCCATGCTCATGGTCTCTCATGGCTTCTCCCATCTCTACATTAACCAGTTCCTTGCTGACTGCAATAGTTATTTTGGAAAATGGAGCCATTTTGCACAGATGCTGATTCCATGTGCTTTTCAGGTGCTCTAGAGGAGAGTCTTGAGGTGTAAGTCCTTCTGCAACAAAAGGAAAGCACTTCCTAGAGAGACACCACAGTGCTGTGAAAAACCTGTCTGGGATTCCCTCCTGCCCCCCTGCAGTGTGGGAGCACAAGGGGTTGGTGGGGCTTTCCCAGGCTGACTTTCAGGAATGACAGAAGCAGCAGAAGGACATGGATCCTGATGCTATCCCTGCTTTGATCTGTACAGCAACTGCCACTGCAACATGTGTGGGACACTGTCCACAACAGCACAGTCCAATGGTGGGGACACTGGCAATACCAGATCAGGGTGCCCTGCTGCATTTGTATGGACATAATTATGGAGACTTGGGCTACTACTGAACTCAGGTGATGTTTGGCTGCTTGTGTTCCAAAGAGTTCCCATTATCACTATTCTTGTACATCCCAGCTGATGTTCCAGCATTTGGACTTGCCAACAATCACTGTAGATCTTGTCTGGTAGCCAAGACATCTCGGACATCTGCAGGTAAGTTTCTCTGCCCAACTGAGAGGTCTTTTCCATGGTGCCAATGACCTGCCCAGCTCAACAGGATTGTTCACTGGGATAGCAGGGGTTTTGCAGAAATTGCAGATGCTCAGAGTCTGGCAGGGGCTGTAAGAGGGATGTTCCTACCCTGGCCTAACTGCAGAACACAATTGAAAGACCTGAACCAAAAAGGGAAGAAAGACATTAAAACACTGACAAGCCACCTGGTATTATAATGAGGAGTGGGGAAAGCTACTCATTCTTGAGTGACAGAAGCAACACCTTGAATAATGTAACAGATACTGAAAGCCTTGGCATGCTGGAGGTGGTTCCTGTTTCCCTCCTCACTAAGAAACATTCAACACAAGGTGCTGGTGGCTCAACAGTTAATTCCTATCACCAGCAGCATGCTAGGGTGAGGGAGAAGAGCCATCCCTGCTGGTAGCTCTCTGCATCTTTTGCCTCTACATAAAGGCCCAGTTGCAATAAAATAAAAAGGGGAAGGCTCATTTCCCAGAATCACAGAATATTTGAGGGTGGAAAAGACCCTGGAGATCATTAATCCTCCTTCTCCAGCAGAGTCTGTGGTGCAGATAGTCCAGGACTGTGTCCAGTTGGGTTGTGAATACCTCAATGTTTCCTCTCAGTCAGTCCATCATGCTATTCCCAGTTGCTCCCAATCAGCCTGTTGTGCTGGAAGTAGCAGAGCAGCTCCAAAATTAGCAAAAGTAATTAGAGATTCCTGGGAATGATCTCACTGGAAGCTGCCACAAACTTGAAGTAATTAAGTTGTTACAGTTTATTGTGTATGTATTAGTTTAAAACTAATTATTAAACCCCACAGACAATACTTGAAGTAATTATTCTCATTTGGAGAGACAGGCTTGAAATAACGACTTGGATTTGCAGAATCACATCAGTTCCTGTGCAAAGGGGAGCAAAGGAGGAACATGCCTCTCACTGGAGCAGCACTGTGGAGTCTGAACCCCAAAATCACCACCCAGGGAGGGTCAGCAGGAGGATGGGGCTCCTCCTGGGGCTCAGCCCCAGCCCTGCTCTGCAGGCCCAGCACGCCCAGCCAGAGCAGACTGGTGGTGAGTGGGAGACACCCAGCAACCCCTCTCTGCACATGTAGAACCATTACTCAACATGCACGTGGAGAAACAAACAGACTTCTGGCCTGAATTGCAATTCAGGGAAGCAGGTTTTTTATTTATTTTTTACTAGAAACAGCAGAGCCTGAGAACAGAGAGTCCAGTGAAACGTTTCCCTCTGGTGCTTATTTATCTTCTTTTCACATGTGCAAATAAAACCCCCCTACTCAGCCTTCTCTCCAGCACTGGGTGCAGGCAGAATGGGAAAGAGGTCACAGTGACTGCACCAAATTGGTTTATGTACCCTGCTAAATCAGATCACAGGCACCAGGCAGGAGATTTAAAATAAATTGAATATCAAAAATTCAAATGCGTTTTATGAATCTTCCAGCTCCTGTAAGAGCACAGCATTCCAGCTAATGAAGAGGTGTTAAATATGCATCCAGGGATGTTTCTGCTGGCTATAACCTTTTACAGCATTCCTCTGGTTGTAGAGAAGCTGCACTCATGCATATTCACTGAGCAGGTTCTTGCTGTGCCAGGAGCTGCCTGAGCCTCACCTGCAAGTGCTGCTGATTCATGTTCAGCCAAGTGCCCCATTTCCTCATGCCCAGGAAACTGTCCGAGGAGACTCATCAAACCTTGAATTGCCTTCAGGCTGCTTCTGAGAGGCAAAACCCCCAAAACAATGATTAGGCTCCAGTGAGTCCCAAGAGTTACCTGCCAGTCGTTGCATTTACAGCATAAAAGCTCAGAGGTCTGAGGTTTTACAGTTCATCTTTTTATGCTTAATAAAACGAGGGGAGATATTTTGATAAATACATCAAAAACCACATGAGGGAGCCAACAGAGGGGGGAGGACTTTGCTCTTTTTATTGAAATGTAACTAATAAAAAGGGGGATGATACACAAACCAAATTAATTTCAGTTGTCTGAAGAGATCTCTCAACACCTGCCTGGCAGGATGGCAGCAGCTGCAGTGCTGGAGAAGAAATGGGGGGAATCATGCAAGAAAAAGGTTCTTGGTGGCACTGGGTGGCCCTGCAGCTTTGTCAGCTATTAGAGAGATCTCTGCTCTGAGACCTAGGGCGATACCCTGTTGTGGCACCAGTGCCACCACGAGGAGCAGGGTGCAGGGGCAGGAGGCCACCTCAGACACCCCCCCCACCAATGGCAGGGTCCATTAATCCTGCACTTCTGAGCTTCAGGTGCTGGTCCTTGGCCACAGGAAAGGGCAGGGTGTGCATCTCACCTGAGATGTCTATGCTGAAGAGAGACAAATGTGGTGAACTGACCCACCAGGCTGGACAACATTGCCCAACGTTTGGATCTGAAGACTATCCAGAAGCAGAAGGAATGATGCCCCTACAGCTCTGGGGAGATTTTGGAATAAATAATTCTTGTGGAGCTTTGCCATATGTTGGAGATGTTGCCAACAGGTTCCACCACAAGTTATTCTCAGGCTGAGATAAAACTGAATTCAGTACTAAACCCTGTTGCCAACAGAGCCAGTGCCATGGTACCTGCTGTGGTGGTGAATGGTGCCATGAGCTCACTGGGAGCCCTGGCTCCCTGGCTTCAGGATTCAACAGAGGTTTTAAACCTACTAAAAATAATTTGAAAATGATGTGACCAGAGCCTAGATGACACAATGTATGGAACTGTTTGTTGGAGGATGGTGATCCAAGAAGACAGAGGGATGGTGGAAACCAAAGCCCTGTGAGCTGCCAGCACAGAGTTCAGTGGCCAAGAGTAAAATGGAGATCAAACTGAAGTAGATGCAGTAAGAGGCTGTTTCCTCTGGCATGACCAGAATGAAACTGTCACTGGGTCACAAATCCCAGGCTTTCCAAGGCAGTTGACCCACTGGGAAGAGTTGAGCAAACCATCACACCAATAACTAACAGCTTGAAAATCTCTTCCCAAGGATCTGTGAGCAGGCAGGGGTTCTCTGGGGGACACAACTCCCAAGTGACCACAGGGGTTTGAGACAGTGGGCACCTGCTGGAGGAAGGAGGCTGGAGGAGGAGGATGGTCAGATCAGCCCACGCTGGAGACAGATGCTCAAACTCATTGGGACATCCTGCCAAAATCACTGGAGACTGGTCATGCTGCTTCCATCACTGTGTAACTCCCCAGGCTGAGCAAGGAAAGGAAACCAGCTGGACTAAGAGCCAGATCTTCTCAAGAGAGTCAGTGACAGGTTTGCCTGAGCAGTGTGACAGGGGTGTCTGAGGCATGTTCCTAAACAAGGCTTCCCTGGATCATAATTTGAGAATGAAGCAGCTCAGGGGAAGAGAGATACAGATATTTCTTGTTTCTTGCTTTAAAAGCCTTTCTTTTCATTATAATCACAGCATCACAGGATCACTCTGGTTGGAAAAGACCTTCAAGATCATCAAGTCCAACCACCACCCTAACCCTGCCATGTCCACCACTAAACCCTGTCCCCTGGCACCACATCTGTCTGCTTAGATGTCTCCAGGGCTGGTGGCTCAACCACCTCCTTGGGCAGCCTGGATCACCCAGTCCAGCTCTTGCCCCAGAACAGGACAACCCCAAAGTTCACACCCTGTCCCTGAGGGTGTTGTCCAAGTGTTTCCTGAATATTCCCAGGTTCTGTGCCATCCCTGCTTCCCTGGGGAGCCCATCCCAGGGCTCCACCACCCTCTGGGGGAAGAATCTCTTCCTAATATCCAGCACAAACCTCCCTCATGCTTTGATCTTTCAGCTGAAGAAAGCCCAGCTGCAGGAAGTATTTAGGTCTTCAGCTTCATACCCCTGAAGAGCATAACTACAACTGCTCAGGCTGAGTCAGATGCTGTGATATCAGCAATGGGCAGAGAGAAGGTGTTGCAGCCTAATGCCCACCCGAGAACTGGGGAAAATATTCCATTCCAGGCCTAGAAAACTTGAGTCACGTAGCCTGGGCAGGCTCAGGGCTCGGGGCAGTGGAGGAGTAAGTGATGTAAGAACAGCATAATCCTTGTCAGAATGGGCTGAAGGAACACAAATTAACACATGAGGGGGAAAGAGGGACTGGAGATTAATAATTAATTTACCTACAGGGAAGATTTCAGGTAGTGAAGGGCTGAATCCAGCCTGCAAGGATCAGGAACCAGTGGTGGAAACCTGAAATGAGGCTCATCCCAGGGTGAAACTGGAATTCTGCAGCCGGGGGGGGTAGGTGGCTTTGAGGAGCTGATTCCTGGAGTGCTCAGCAAGTCCCATGTCTTTCTCAAATATACACCATAGCTCGTCCACAAATGGTCTGTTTCCTGAAGAAGTGATGTCCCTTGTCTTGTGGGAAGTGGCAGACTGGGAAGTGACCTGGGATCTTCCTGGCCATGAGACAAACCTCTGGTGCTTTTATATTCAGACCCAGATGCACCAGAAAACGATGTATGAAAACTAAGCACATAAAAAATGAGCTGAACACTGAAGACATGGACTTTGGTGGAAAGAGGCAAGTCCTGGTAGGATTCCTTGTCTCTTATCTGAGGTGAGAAGTTCTTCACCTTTTCCCTGGGGATGCCACGATGTTAAGAACAAGATGAGGAGAGAGGTCCCCACCAGTGGCCAGGATGTCCCCTTCCCATGTGTCCACCCAGCACAGCCCAGCACTGAGCAATGGGGACACCAGCCATGGCCACAGCTGCCTGAGGGCTGGAAACCACTGTCTGCTCTTAGGTCTTCTTGCTGTTGCCAAAGGAAAGGGCCCAACACCTTGGCCAGCAGCTGCCTTCCCATGATGAAGTGTGAAATTTAAGACCCAGACTGGGAGCTCAGGGACTTCAGAGGGTGCTCCTCAAAGCCACCCTGCCAGAGCAGGCTCTATCCCCACAGCACATCTCCCTCCTGGCCTTCAGGAGCCCTTCTAGGCACCATTTGGGGTGGTAGAGCTGTTTGTGTGACTGGAGAAGAGGGGTAGGGCCCCTCTGCTCAGGTACCACAGAGCTGTGCAGACCAGTATGTAAATGGGACTGTCTTTGTAATTAGCCATTAGCCCAACAGCTGCTGCTCACACCAGCCTGAGAGAGGCTGTTGCTAATGATATTGACATTATTCCATCCACATTTCAGCTTGCATGTTTTCTATTAAGATTATTTATATGCCCCTTAAAGAAAGGCCTCACAGCCTCAATTTGCCATTCCAAGACTGTTGCATTAACTTTATCTAATGAGACATTTCAACTATCAAACATGGAACAATTCCAGTTGGGAAAGTTAGACATTAATTACAGCAGCAAGTTTAAGAGAATTACAGACAATTAATTAATGGGCTGCTTCATTGTTAGTCAGCAGTGATTTCTTCTGATAGGAAATGGAGCTTAAGAGCAAGTTTACAAATGTGAAGAAATCATGGAGCTGAAAATACATCTCCTTCCAGAGAAGCTGGCAGCCCTTCCTGCTAGGAATGAAAGCTCCTCAGAAAGGCACCTGGGAGCCATGCTGAGCTTTGGGCCCAAGAGCTGATTCTAATTCTGACTTTTCATTAAATTATTAAACTTGTCTGATTTAGAAAGCAGCTTTTTCCTGGGCTTTCTTTTGTTTTGTTCTACTTCATTGTAACTACATTCAGAATATTCCCAACATGTAAGAGGAAATTTTTCCAATGAGGTTTCTCTTCTTGGCTTTCATCTGTCACTCCCAACCCTTTCTTCTTGGTTCCTGCTCTTCAGAGGTGAATCCTGGTTCCCATGTCATTAGACCAGACTTCACAAAAATGATGTTACGTGTTTTGATCCCAGAATATTTGCTATTTTGAAATGCTGCTTTTTCATTTTGAAATGTGGGGGGTTCCAATAGAAAGTATGTCCAGAAGAGAGGAATTAAATGGGAAAAACATGGGCAAAACACTTTTTTTAAAAAGCTGAGGAGATCTGTGTGGTGTTTGTACCTAGGAGTTCTGGCCTCAAAGAAAGAAAGCAGGTCCAGGGTTGAAGAAGAAAGAGCAGAAGCAATCAGACTCTTCCCTTTGATCCCACAGAGCCTCTTTTTCCTGCCTTGCCATAAATATCCCTTCCATCCCTCCATCAGCCTCTAACTCAGCAATGGCCAATCCTGTGTGACAGTGAGTGTGATACATAGTCCAATTCCAGAGTCCACCTTTCAGAAAACATCAAAACTGAAGAATTCAGGAAAGAGCTCCAGAAGGTATTTGAGGATCAGAACATGTGCCTTTTAGCAAAAGAAAAATGTGTGGTTTTCAGCTCCCAAAGACAGGGGAGAGTCACTGAACTGCCATTAACATTATTGCTCTGCCCAGGCAAGAGAGATGGACATAGTCAAGGACCTTACCTCTGCTCCAGGAGGTTTTGCACCTTTACAAGATGAAGAAAACCAGGTCTGCAAATCAAAAATAGAATCACAGGCTGGTTTGGGCTGGAAGGAAACTTAAAGACCATCTAGTTCCAATACCCCTGCATGGGCAGGGACACCTAGACCAGGTTTTTCAGAGACCAGATTGCTCAAAGAGACCAGATTGCTCAAAAACTGACTGGCATGAAATGAAGAGGTGACTGCAGCTCCTTCTCTTCTCCAGGGAAGAGATTTCTGGCCACTGCCAGGCTTCTCATTGCCCCAACAGGCAAAGGCACCAGTGAGATGGAAGTTGCAGGTAGACACATCTGGGCTGGATCCACAAGGCTGCAGGTAAGAAGGGATTAAGTATTGGAGCTCCATCCCTGGGAATAAGCTGAATTCAAGCACTTTTTCTACAAGGGGCACTCCAGCACAGAATGGGCTCCAAGCAGAGCTCACCAGGTGGGACTGTCCTGGGTTACAGGGTCATTGCAGCCAGTTGTGTGGCTCTCACCTGCCTTCCAAACCAGGACCTCAGGGGATGTGGGGGTGGATAGTGTTGAACAACTATGCAGGAACACAAAGACATCAGCAGAACTGAGCTCAGTGAGCTCTCTGCCACATGGCAGGGGTGTGGGCTGCCATGGTATCCAGGGTGCACCGTGGCACTGGTGAATGAAGAAATGAGCAGGGCAAGCACCAAAGGGCCCTGTGGACATCCCTGCAAGAAGAACTCACTGATCTAACTCCTCTTGGAGCCTTCTCACTCTCTACAACCACCTGAAGGGAGGTTGGGGTCAGGTGGGGTCTGGGCTCTTCTCCCAGGAAACCAGTGACAGGATGAGAGGGCCTGGCCTGAAGCTGCTCCAGGGGAGGTTTAGGTGGGATATCAGGAAGCACTTCCTCATGGAGAGGGTGATCAGACATTGGATGGGCTGCCCAGGGAAGTGGTGGAGGCACCATCCCTGGAGGTGCTCCAGGAAAGGCAGGAGGTGGCACTTAGTGCCCTGGTCTGGAGATGTGGGGGTGTTGGTCATAGATGGACTTGATGATCTTAAAGCTCTTTTCCAGCCTTGGTGATGCTGTGGTTCTGTGACTCTCCTGGACAGGGACACAGCAGGTGCAAGAGGGGCCAGGCTGGGGCTGGGGGTGGTTGCACAGCCCTGCAGAGCTGAGCAGCTATGGAGCCAGGGCTTACACAGAGATTATTCTAATCCTTTCATTAGCTTAAATCCTGCTTTTCTCCAGCACAGTTGATAGTGTCACAAGGAGAAAGGAGTGAGCAGGGCAGGAGCACATTCACCCTTTTCTGCCAAGGAGAAGGAGCTGTGAATAATCCCCTTTGTGGAACCTGGATGGATAGGCTGTGATTGGCACCACTGGTCCCTCTGCTGATCATCCTGGAGTGGATGGAGTTCTGTGCATACAGAGTCCTTTCCCAGGAAAGCAAAAGCCTCAGCAGACATTTCTTAGCTAGGAAGATTTCATTTCTGCAGATTAACATATTTATTGTACTCATTCATCATGCCTTCCTCTGTCCTAGCAGAGGACAGCTCAGCAGGACCAGGGGGCACCATCTGCCCTTGCCAGGGTGGGACAGGAGCATCAAGGGGGCAGTGTCTTCCAGGAGAGTCTCCCAGCAGAGAACATCCTTCTGCTCCAGTGTCACCAGGAGGGAGCCAGGAGTGTCCTTGTCAGAGTGATACCTGTTGTCACCACTGCCACAGGAGACTCCTACCCTCTCTGGACAGGGTGAACTGAGAGAGGGAGGTATGATCCCTTCTCTTGATAGGTCCTGGCTGTGAATCCCCCAGGAGGTGCAGACCAGGCTCTGCAATCAGCACCAAATCTGACTCCTGTCTTCACAGTTTCCAAGGGATTCCAGGGTTTCCTGTGGTTGCCACAGACCCCACCTGGCTACCAGCCCCTCCAGGGTCATCTGGCCAATGTCCAGCTTCTGGATGGGCTGAGAAATCCACCTCCCACTGTTAGTGCTGTGATCCAGGAGCCAGAGACCAGCCCTGTGTCACAGCAGGAGACCTACAGGCACCAAAGTCAGGGAATTTGAGTTGCTTGGGTTTTTATTTCCAGCACCAAGTGACTCCTATGGGATCAAGTGAGGAGTCTGTCCCACACCAAGGTCCAAACCCACAGGTTCCTGTCCTACTCCATGACCCTGTGTATAGGATGATCCTCCTCTGCTGGGGTGAGGAATCTCAGGGTGTACTGCAGGCTCAGCAGGAGCAGACACAGCTACACGGGGTGACAGTTGCCCCAGGTCTGATTTCTGGGTCATTACCACCCTCACCAAGCACCACATCCCCACCCAGCAGTGCAAGACAGGTTCACCAAGTGTCTCCATCACCAAACCCTTCACCTCCTGAAGACCAGGAGGCTGCACTTGGTGCCTCCAGCTTGCTAGACACCAGGGCATGTTAGATACCAGCTTTTGTTTATCATGTCAAACTTACTCCACCCCAAATCCAAAATGCCAATGAACTTCAAGGGATCACTTTTTACCCCTGAGGTTCCTCCTGTACCAGATGGGAGGTCCCTTCTCCCCTGCAGTGACCCTTTTCCTGGGGCTTGGCACCCTGGGTGGAGGGGGCTGTGTGTGGAGGTGCTGCCTGCTCCCCAGCCCCACAGGGGGGTCTGTGCTCTCTACCCTTCATTCATGACTCTTCATTTCATCTTTTCCCTTTGCTGGTGCTGAGCTGCCACCTCCCAGGAAGTCTGAAGCCCACAGTGTCCATAAGATGTTCAAAGACAAGCAATCTAGTGATTGTCCTCTTGTATTGTTCCTGCTGAGCTTCATCTGCCATCTCCTGGGAGAGCAGCAGAAGGTGGCCCTGGCTGCCCTCCCCAGAGCCCCCTCATCAGCAGGGAAGGAAACTCAGCCCCCTCTCACTTCCTGAGTCTGGGCAAGGGGAGGAATCACTGTGTGTTGCACAGGAGGGGCCTGGAAGCAGAGTTATAGACACTGCAGAATTTGGGAGGGGGTTTAGAGTGATGTTTCCTCGGGGCAGGGAAGGAAGAGGCTGTGGCTGCAGCTGCAGTGCTGAGCAGAGCAGAGCCTGCTCATGATGGGCAGAGCATCCACCACTGATGCCTCACAGAGGGTTCCCCTCAGCACAGATCCTGCAGCAGAGCTTCAGCCCCTTCCACATCCTGACACAGCTCCAGCCTGGCCCTCCCTCCCCTCCCCTTGGCTCCAACCACACACCTGATGTTTCTTCCTTTGCTGCTAATACCTAGATGTGCTTATCAGGAAGGGCTTGGCCAGCAGCCAGGGTGGCACCAGAAGTGGCTGCAGCTCCGTGGCTCATGGGAATGAGCTTTGCAAAGGATCTAAGGCCCCTTTAGGATGGCACGTGGCACTGGCTCCCCCCAGTGCATCCCAGTGTCTCCCAGTCCAACAGAACTGAGCTGCATTCTAGGGCCTTCCTGGCAATGAGTCCAACCTGCTGCCCCGGCACTAGCCAGGTGGCCACCACATGTCCACCATCCACCTGTACCACAGATGTGCCCAAGCCAGTGATCTCTGGCTGCTCTCACCCTCTCCCACCCCCAGGGTCAGCTCCCCTGGGCTTGGTTGTGATGCCTTTGCCCCCAGAGCTATTACCTGATCTCCATCTGCATGGCATTACACTGCCACCTAAGAAATCAGCTAATTACATGATTGAATTGCCTTTCAGGAACGTGACACCCTGACCCAGCTGGAGTCAGTAGCCAAGGACCCTGAACACCCCAGGGAAGGCAAATGCTTGTCAGGCCAGGCTGGTTCCTGACCCACTGCCCAGCATTTGAGGTGGCATCAGCCCTGCTGGTGTGTTCAGCTTGTCCTGGACCTGTCCCACAGAGAAGGATGGAAAAGGGGCCACAGCTGAGGGTCTGGAATCAGTGTGGCAGAGTTTCAAAGCCTGAGTCAGTCCCTGGAGGTGCCTTTCTGATCCCTCTTGCTGCTGGGACCACATGTGACTCAAAGCCACCACTTTCCCTGAGTGCCAGGTGCCTCAGGACTGACTTTTTTTCCCCAGAAAAGTCCTGCCCCCACTCCCAATGGCCAGCAAGAGGTGGCTTCCCAAGAAGAAAGAGCAGCTGTTTCACAGGTCTCACATTTAAGGTCTGCTTTGGCCTCAGGCAGCAGAGATGTTCCTCACAGAGCTCCTGGGAGGAAGAGGTGACCTGGTGGGGTGACATTCATGCTGCATGTGCAGGTCTGGGCTCTGCCCCCTGGTACCCAGCAGTGCTGGCAGCAGCTCTGTGGGGCTCCTGCAGATGCCCCAGGGCTTCCCTCCAAAACTCCAGCCAGCACTGACCAGAGCCAGGATGTCCCTGATGGGAAGTACAGCAAAGCTCCTGGTGCTCAGCAGGAGGATGCAGGGGCAGAGCTGCAGAAGCCAGGAGGTTTATTTAGGGAAAATGTTTTCTACATCTGACTTTAATTTTTTTGTCTGAAGATCTGCTGGAGGTTACTGGGAGAGACACCCAGCCAGATGGGCCTCCCATGGCTATTTGACTATTGGGTGCATGGAGCTGTGGAACAAAATATCCAATATTTTTTTAGGCCCCTAAAACTAGATAATCCATTAAATATTAACCCCATTAACCCACTACGTGTTAACCCCCTTTCCCTGCCAAGAGGGGAAGAGAGGACACCAGATCTGAGGGTGGAATCTATTCCCACCTCCACCATAACACAGGTAATGATGATTTTAGGAGACTAACTGTTCCACTGAGTCAAGTCACAGCACAGGGACTGGCAGGAGATAATCAGATTGTGCTTGAGCAGATGCAAAAGCAGAGGAAGATAAATGGGTGGGAGTTTAGAAGGAAGAAGCAACAACTAATAGGGCCTGTAAAGCCTGATAGATTAAACTAGATAAAAAACCAAATATGTACATTTCTAGTGGTTTAGGATTAGGATTAATGGGAAAGGAGGCAGGAGGAGGAGCAGAGGGAAGTGGTGCCTGGTGAACTTTGCAGCATTGCAGTGAGGAGGAAAAGCAAGGACCAGGCTGGTGGGCACCCAGTTTGGTGAGTAGAGAGGAGGGGAAGCCAACTGGTGTCTGGGGGATCAACAAGAATGACCAGATTGGCCTCCCTGTGCTTTGGTCTCACATCTGCTTGGCACAGAGGCAAGATGTGATGTCCTGGAGGAGCCTGGGTTCCCCCACAGCAGCTCCCTGCCTGCAGAGGACTTGCTGCTGCTGCTGGGCATGACTTTAATGCTCTCCCAGGAAGGTAAGGGTGGTACCTGCCCTCCCCACGGGGTTGCAGCCTCCCGCAAGCAGCACCAGCTGTTCAGGGTTATTGCCCACACAGAAGCAGAGCTTCAGCCCTCCTGTCTTTTCCCTGACAGCAGAACCTCCAAGGCTCCTTCAGGCCTGGAGCCTTGATGCTGCTGCTCAGCCACTTGGCCAAACAGATTTACCCACAGGTTTTGCCACTACCTGCCTTTTGTTGCTGCTGCAGAGACCCAGAGCAAGGAGGGCAGAGGAAGGAGGACCATTTGGCAGCCTGAACTTGCCCAGTTTGGAAAAGAGAGAGGAGAAAAGGAGCTGGGGAGCATGGCAGGCAGTTCTGGTCAAGGACAAGCGTGTGAATGGCTCACCCTGCTAAACTGTCCACCAGGTGCTGAGAGATGGGAGCCATTCATTAAGCATAATTTCCCTTTTCCCATCAGGCTGCAAAGTCTGCAGTGATAAAATTAATTAACAACTGCAATTAAACCAAAACCTGCCCTGTTTGTCAGGATGAATCATCAGGAGCTGGGTTTTATAGTGGCTCCACTATCCAGGACAGAGCAAGAGAGGGCTGGGGCTGAAGTGTTCCCAGGCTGTGACCCCTGGAGCCCCAAGCTGGCTTGTTTTCCTTGGGAAAAAATGCAGGAGGAAGCTTGGAACAACCTGGGCAGGCAAGGGGACAAGCTGCCTGTGTATGCAGGAAGATGTGCTTGTGGACAGGAGAGGTGGAAGGTGTGTGGCACAGAAAGGATTCGTGTCAGCTCCCCCCTCACACCCCCTGGGATGGGCAGGACAAACCCAACTAGAAGCTCCTGGGTCCAGACCAAGGACAAGGAGGGATCTTCACTGATTGAGGTCCTGGGCAAAACAGACTCAACTTGGGGAAAAATAGCCATTTAATGTCACACTAATCAAACACCCCAGGACACAGACACCCCCACCCAGGACACAGACCCCCAGAGCAGGGCTCACACACGTTACCCCAACCCTCCCTTCTTCCCAAATCCCTTTGTTCCCGGTTTCTCTCCCTCCTTCCCCCCAGGCACAGGGGATGGGGTTTAGAGTCACTGCACAGGCTGGGGGTTCCTGAGCCCTTCCTCCTCAGGAAGAAGATTCCTCACAGTCCTGCCCTGCTCCCCACGGGTCCCTCCCATGGCAGATCCTCCACCAGCCTCTCCTCCAGGAGCCCTTCCCACCAGCTCTGGAGAGTCATGGGCTGCTTGGGGAACAGGCACCTCCCCTGGCCCTGGGGCTTCCACAGCTGCATAATCCAAGTCCACTGGCAGCAAATCCGAGTCCACTGGCCAAGTTCACCTCTCTTGGTGCCCCCAGGGAATGTTCCACCACGTTCCTCCATGAGTGCAGGGGCACAGCTGCCATCTCGACATGAGTTGCAGAGAAACATCTCCTTGGGCACCTTCTTCCCTTCCTGACCAGTCACAGGCAGTGCTTTGCCTCTCCAGCTCAGCTCTTCTTTTCCTTTAGCTGCTGCTCTGCTCAGCTCTTCTTTCAGTCCTTTCCTATGTTACTGGCAAAGGTTCATCTATTGTCCCTCTGATGGCTCCATGGCTGGTTTGGAGCAGGGGCAGGCT
>NW_009954411.1:186827-194353 GCF_000747805.2 Chaetura pelagica | reverse complement strand
CAGACAAAGGCTTCCTTTCCTGGCTGCACTGGGAAGAGAACACACATCTAATAAGGCCATAGATACAATAATAACAAGTTCTTGGACTGTGCATGAAATCATTCACTACAGAATAAATCAGGTTTTATTGGTGCTTATGAAGCTGCTCTACATGAATGAGGGTGATGGCTGCACCAACATGGGCAGGAAGATGGTGGGTATTAAGATCAACTGGCAAGTCTTTAAGAAAAAAAATCTTGTTCCTATGGGAATGAGAGCATGGAGAGAACAACCACACTGTGGAGACCCTGTGGGCTGCAAGGACCCCAGCCCAGATGGGTCACATCTGAGGTTCCACACTCCACGCCAGGCTGCAGGTGGTGGCTGCTCATGAAGGAGGGAAGGATCTGGACCTGGTGTCCCTTGACATCAAGTCCTGGGACAGCAACAAAGTCTTGTTTTACTCCTGAAGAAGCCAGAGAGAAAAGAAGCAGAGATGGGGCCAAGCAGGGCAGCTGTGTGGGGGTGACAGCAGCTTGAGCAGAGGCTCAAGAGACCCCCCTGAGAGCCCTCACATGGGGCCAGGACCCAGGGGCTGGGTAGTGCAGAGCCCCAGAGCACCCGTGTCCCCTTGGAAGGTGGCACTGGCCACAACCCTGGTCCCTGGGCCAGCTCCCCAGCCCCTTGGTGTGCTCAGGGTGCTCAGCAAGGCAGGGCTGAGCCTGCTGTTCCCATCCCTGGCTCCACAGCAGCCTGCACGATGGACTGAGCTGTTTGACTCACAGGTTATGTACTATATACATATTTTATCTCATCTTTTGGTTTTACATCCCCAGGCCTTGCTTCTCCCCACTGGCAGCAGGAGAAGGGCACGTTGCCCCTTCTCCCTTGGCCAGAACTGAAAGGCTGAGCTCCCTCTGGCCTCGATCTCCACCAGCCGTGTGAGGCCACTCAGCTCTGACTGCTTTAAATTCATCCACTAAGGATTCTGAGTGTTGTACCAGCTCTATGGAGACACCATTTGGACCATCTACCCTCCTCTCTGAGAAAAAGCAACCGTTCCTGGGTGAAATAATGGGATAACTGCCAGCAGGATAAAGCCTTTCCCAGCCCTGCCTTGGTCACCTGCCCACTGGGCTGGATGGGGTCTGCAGGGTGCAGAGCAGCAGCACCAGGCTCACCTGCCTGACCCAGGCATGCTGCTCAGCATCCTCCCCAGACAAAACCTCCCTGCTGCTGGGAGGTGCACCCTGCACACCAAAGCATGCCCAGAGTCCTCCTGAGCCTGTGCCAGCTCCAGGCAGCACCTCATGAGCCCTGCCAGAGCCCTGCTGTGGTGGGAATGGGAAGAGGAGGAAGACACATGCAAGGATTTGTCTTGGACTCAGAGAAATCATTTGGGTTTTGCTAATTGGATAACAAGGCAATTACAGCCTTGGATGAGTAATTTGCTGGCTTGGAGTGTGCTCAGCCCATCCAGTGTGGTTGTCTCCTGGTGAGGTGTGGGGGAGGATCTGCCCAGACATGAGAGCTTGGGCTCAGACACAGGTACAGACTCTCTGACAATCCTGGGCATGATCCTGGGCTTGTCCCACCTTGGTTCCCTCCTGGTGTCTGCAGCTTCCTGAGGGGCTGCTTCTCCCCTGAGCCCCGCCAGGCCCTTGAGACATTCACCTTCACCCCAAACACTGACACTCTTTGTGACCTGCTGTGCCAGCCCATGCACAGAGCTCACAGCTCTCCACACCCAGGGTCACTCACTGGCCTCCTCCCTCCTGGACAAGTGAGAAAGAACCTGAAGGGCCATACTTCCTCTGCCCAGAGCAAAGCCCCCCAGGCTCTCACTGTCCTCACTGCCCTCCAGCTGAACACTCTGCCAACACGTCTGTTTGCTCCCTTGTGCCAGCAGGCAAATGTCTCTCAGCTCCCTCCTTCTGCCCCATCCTGCAGTTCCAGCAGAGGTGCAGGAGGACACCAGGCAGCACATCTGCAGCTGGAACCCCACACACAGCCAGGCTGGAAGGGCCAGAGGCTCCCCCCAAGCACCTCCCCACTATTGCATTTCCCACTTCCTCACAAGGACACTCCCCTCCCTCTGCACTTCAGTTATCTCCATATTTAGCCCACAGAACTGTCTCCTTATACCCTCTTGTGATGCACCCCAAGGTGCCCATGCAGTGGTTGCGAAGAGATCTGCAGGAACAGGTTTCTCCTGGACCACGTGGACTCCACCAATGGGACAGGAGGCTTCAGCCTGTGCCTCTGTTCTGGAAAGGGATTGAAGTGAAGATTATGTTTTAAAACTTCAGCCCAGTGCTTGAGCTCTTTTCCTTTGAGAATATGGGCTCAGGCCTGGTAACCCCTCTTTGGGGCTCCTCTCTGCAGATCTCCCTTGTCAATCCTTTAGGTTTCCCAGCAGGGTCCTGGGGCACTTGTTGGGATCACAGAATCACAATGTCAGGGGTGGGAAGGGACCTCCAAAGATCATTGAGTCCAACCCCCCTGCCAGAGCAGGACCAAAACCAGGGCAGGTCACTCAGAAAGGCACCCAGACAGGTCTGGAAAGTCTCCAGAGAAGGAGACTCCACAGCCTCTCTGGGCAGCCTGTCCCAGGGCTCTGTCACCCTCACAGCAAAGAAGCTCTTCCTCATGTTGAGGTGGAACTTCCTGGGCTCCAGTTTGAATCCATTGCACCGTCCTGTCCCAGGGCACAAGTGACAAGAGCTTGTCCTGCCTTCTTGCTGCCCTCATGTATTTATAGACATTCATTAGATCCCCCCTCAGTCTTCTCCGCTCTAGACTGAACAGCCCCAGGTCTCTCAGCCTTTCCTCATCAGACAGGTGTTCCAGTCCCTTCATCATCCTTGTGGCCTCCATTGGACTCTCTCTGGTAGATCCCTGTCCCTCTTGGACTGGGGAGCCCTGAACTGGACACAGCACTCCCAAGTGAACTCTCACCAGGTATACACAGGTAAAGCAGGAATTTATGCTTCTATGATGGCTTGGCCCTTCCCCCAGAGACACCCCTGTACATGCATTAAATGTTCTGTGCTCTTTGTTCTGTACTGAAGGTTTTTCAACAGAGTTTCAGAGTTAGTTGTAGTGTCTTAAAGAATTTTCTCTAGTCACATTCAGAAACCTGTTCTGTGCCTCCAACTTTGTTTTTCTCCTTAGTTTTGCACTGGAACCAGGACTTCCTGTCACTGCTGCATGGTTATGGCATGAAACTTCATATCCATAACTTTTATGGCCCTGCTGTAAAATGAGTTTGTGTTGTGTTTGCATTTTCAATTTGCTGGTGGAACAATAATGTTCCATTTGGGTCAGGAGGAGGGTCCTTATGCTACGGGAAAATTTTATGCTTAATAAGAATAATTGTGTTTGTTATATGGGCACTGCAAGATTTATGGTGTCTCTTACCATTCACTTTGTTGCTTTTAAGTGGCCAGGTGTTCTGGATGCTGTGATAAGTCAGTATATTTCTGTCAGTTAACCACCATAATTGGCTTTTGAAACAAAGACTTCTGGCTTTTGGGATCTTTACAAGCAAGTTGTGACATTTTCAACAGATCAGGCAAAGCTGCTGACTCAAAAAAGCTGTTTTTTGGGACTATCAGCAATATGACCTCCCTGGTTTTCAAAGAAAAAGAAGTGTGATTGTTCTGCTCAGAGCTGACAATGAGGTTTCAGGTTCTTTCTCATATTCACAGCATATTTCTGATCCAACTCAATAACAGCAACTGCACTGAAAGGGATGTATTTCAGCCCTGCACATGCATTCAAAGTCAGGGCAGGAAAAGTTTTGGCTTGGGAAATGTGTTATGATGATTAGGTGCTGAGTGCAGAAATACAGGCAGCACCCAAGTTCCCACTCCTTCTTACCATCAGAAGGTTCTGAGGGCTCCACTTCTCACCCACTGTCACATTTGCAAATGTGAGTGTAAGACAGGCAGTTCCTGGCTGAAAAAATCCCTCCTGTTGCCTTGGATGCTAAAAAAGTTGTATTTCTGCTCACCTTCCTGACAGCTGTTCCAGAGCCTGTAATTGGAGATAACCTGATTACATGACTGTGAGTCTTTTTGATGTGGTCACATCTGGGTGTCTTTGTGAGGTGCCACATGACACCAGCACTTCTGGACATGAAACCCTGGATATTTTGTCTTTCCCTTCCTGCCACCCTGTTCTGCATCACTGTCAGAGTCGTGACAGGCACTACAAAAATGGTGGCATATTCTCATCTCAGCTTTACACCTCCAGCTCTTCAGGAGTCTAAAATCAGGACTGAAGTTCAGACAGCTAAAAAAAACCCCAAAAACTGGCTTGAATTTAAGTTCCAGGATGGAAATGACCTGATGTTGGCAAACTGGTCCTGGAGGAGGTAACCATAGAAACGTTCCCAGCGGCGTGTGTGGAAGATTAGAAGTTGCAAGAAGGCAGAAACATGCTCTGGATTAGTTTTCATTCCTGCAAGGGCATCACCCTGCTGAAGGATTATTAATTACACATTTTAATTCTGCCCTTCTAGGAGCTGCCTCCACGTAACTGCAGCTGCTTCCCTGCCAGATGGAGCCCGACGGGAGAGCAGCCCATGCGTGTGCACACCCCTTGCACACACCTTACACACCCCTTGCACATCCCTTGCACACACCTTGCACACCCCTTGCACACACCTTGCAAACCCCTTGCACACCTCTTGCAAACCCCTTCCACACACCTTCCACACCCCTTGCACACACCTTGCACACCCCTTGCACACACCTTGCAAACCCCTTGCACACACCTTGCACACCCCTTACACACACCTTGCACACCCCTTGCACACCCCTTGCACACCTCTTGCAAACCCCTTCCACACCCCTTGCACATCCCTTGCACACCCCTTTCACACACCTTGCAAACCCCTTGCACACACCTTGCACACCCTTTGCACACACTCTGCAGCTCCTGCTGCTCCTTACTAAATGTCCACAGAGGTGGTGCAGGACCCCCTGCAGGCAGCTGGGCTGAGGCAGAGTAGAGCCAGTGTTTCACCTGGAGCCATCAAGCTGAAGTCAAGGTTGGGGTTGGGAAAAGGTTTCTGCCTTTACAGACAGGAAGAGCCAAACCTGGGGAAAGGGGAGACTGTCAGAAAGCACAGAGTCCTCCAGTGGTCGGGGTTGGAAGGCAACTTAAGCTCATCCAGTCCCACCCCCTGCATGGGCAGGGACACCTCCCAGCAGCCCAGGCTGCTCCAAGCCCCATCCAACCTGCCCTTCAACACTGCCAGGGATGGGGCAGCCACAGCTTCCCTGGGCAACCTGGGCCAGCATTTTTGTCCTCAAACCCAATCTAAATCTCCCCTCTTCCAGTTTGAAGCCATTCCCCCACTCGTCCTGTCACTCCATGCCCTTGTAAGAAGTCCCTCCCCAACCTTCCTGTAGCAAGAGGAGGAGAAAGACTCCATGAAGGAAGGGATGCTGAGCTGTTCACAGAGGTTGGGCTTAGTCCACTGAAGTTCTGGACCAGTTTGCCTGACCCCACAGGACTCTGTAGAAGAAATACTGGGTTTTATGGTGGGTCTGTCACTATCCTGGTAAGTTCAGGTGTTAGAGAAATGCAGAAACTATCAGAGCAAGAAGTGACTCAACAAAAGGGTGACAGCTTTGGTCTGAAGGGAGGCAGATGCCATCACCCCACAAGCAAGCACAGCAACTCAGACCTCCCTGGAAACCCAGACCTGACAAAACGCCCACATTCCCAAAATATACATCTATATCTATATCAAAATGTGTATCAAAATATATATACCAGTCTCTGCAGGTTTGAATAATTCATTCTGCTTGGTATCTCTTTGCTTTTAGGATCCTCAGTTCTCTGTCTTCCCACAAAAACTGTGTCATTTCTGTGAGATGCAAAAGCACCTGAGGACAATATTCTTTTTCATCAACTCTGCACAGGGACAAGAAAAGCTACAAAGGCTTTGGGGTGTCCACAGGCACATCACCATGACACCTCCTTACAAGCCTCTCTATTGAACAACTTGCCCATTCATGCAAAAATCAAATTAAAGGCATCAAAATCCATTCACTTTACTCCACTCACCACACTTGTTTTGATAATAACTAATGAATCATTAAGTGTGAATCAGAAAAGCAATCAGGGTGTAATTAGTTTCACAATCCTCCTGTAAGATTCCATGTATAGTCTAATTGTATTGAAAACCAGGGATCATTCACAGATACTTAGTATTAATAAAAAAATACCAGACTCAAAATTCAACCCCCAGTCATCCTCATGAGCAAAATGATCTTCTGGAGCAGTTTTCAAAATGCTGATGTTTAACTAGAGGTTGATCTTGAAGGTAAAACTGGGGAAGACTTTATGAAGCTGTTTCACCAGTGCTGAGGTAATGGTGGCTTGTCTGTGCACAGGGAGCAGGTTGAGTCTCCTCCAGAGCTGCAGGTGGGCCAGGAAATCTCCACACCTCATCTACCATGCCTGGCAGTGGAGCTGTGGAGTAGGAAGGGTGCCAGCTTGTTGGGATCTGGACCAGGAAACCAGCTCTGTGCAAGGACACTGTCATTGCACGTGGCCATGACTTAACCATGTCACCCCTCCAAGGCAGGCAGGGCACCTGGTTAGGGGGGACACTCCAGGTGTGTCCCAGGCACATCTTTGTGCCTTGAACCCTTAGGAGCCTCAGCAGTGCTTGGAGCTCCCTGCTTCTGCCATCAGATTCTCCCATGGAAAAGTCTGTTCACCCAGGAGTTGTTTCCTCCCAAAGGCAGGTCCAGCTGCTGCTGCTGCTGTGCAGCCACCTCTGGGCTGCAGTGCCAGGTGGCTTTGCAGTCGGGGTGACCCTGAAGATGTGTCTGTAAAAGGGCAGCAGGAGGGCTGGAGCACAAGTGTGAGGGAGCTGGGGGTTCAGCCTGGAGACCAGGAGGTGAGGGGAGACCTGCTGGCTCTGCAGCTGCTGAGAGGTTGATCTCTTTGCTGTCCTGCTGCTTCTTGCTTGGGGCTTTGGATGTTCTCAAGACATGGATGTGTCCCCAGCTCCCCCGTGGCATTCCAGACTGGTTTGGTGGCCTTCACCCCTGCAGGTGGGCACACCTCTGGGAGGAAGCCCAGGGTGCTCTGAGTTCCCAGCTGGGCAGGATGGGGGCTCGGGTGTCTCTGCCAGTCACAGCAGTTCCTGGGTAATCAAACAGCTTTGCATCTTGGTTCCAAACCTCCTTCCCTGCGGGAGACATTCCTCACAGCCTGGCAGCCAAACCCTGCAAGTGCCTTGTCTTGTTTTTAAAGGATTTATAGGCTCAAGGGAGGGAGCACCAGCTGCTGGAGGTGCCAGCAGTGCCCCAGGGGTGATGGCAGTGCCAGGCAGGGCCCTCGTTCCTGTTTTCCTGAGGAAACAGCCTCAAGTTGTGCCAGGGGAGGTTTAGATTGGATCTTGGGAACAGCTTCTTCCCCAAAGGGCTGTCAGGGCCTGGCCCAGGCTGCCCAGGGCACTGGTGGAGTCCCCATCCCTGGAGGGGTTTGAGAGCCCTGGAGATGGTGCTGAGGGACATGGG
>NW_009954411.1:156884-186729 GCF_000747805.2 Chaetura pelagica | reverse complement strand
CTTTTCCAACCAAAACCATTCTGTGATTCTGTGATTCACAGGCTCCAACTGCTAATCCAGTGTCTTCCTTTGGTTTAAGCTTCTCTGAGCAGTGGCTGCAGACTCCAGAGCTCTGCAGGGGGCTGAGGGGGACACAGCATCCTCACCAGTTCTCATTTACTGAGCAATGAAAGAGCCACACGTGGTGATGTCAAAACAAGGCTTTGGTGCAGTTACATCTGGGCTTCTGTGAGACCATCTGGGTGCAAAGCCCAGGAAGCAGAGCAGAGGAGGAACATGGAGGGGCCAAGGCCTGAACATTGTTCCTCATGGACTTCCCTCCATGGGAAGACCTTCCACCAGACATTCTATCTTCAATACAAAACATCACTACATAGACCCAGATACTCACCCAGCTTCCAAAAACAAACCCTTCTACAAACAACACAAAGGAATGAGGCTGCCATGGCAAGATCCTGCCCCCCTGGGCATCATTGTCTCTTTGCTTCCTTTGAACTATTTATAACTCAATTATTGCTTTCCATTCAATGCACCTACTTCTGCTGTGCACCCTGTTGGGCATCTGTGAGGACCTCCATTGGGTGAATCACACATGACCCCACTCACTGAGAGAAGAAACCTCATGGTTTTAAACCAAGAGCAATACCCTGTGATGGCACAACACGCAGGGAGGGCTGCATGAGCCACAGCTCAGTCAGCTGTGGTTTTTTTGCCTTGTGTCAAAGACTAAAATAAATCCCAGGTGGAATCAAAAGCCAAGTGAATCACACCCTCTTCTCCTTTTGCAACATATGTTATTGCTAATAAATTTTTGTTGATCATCTATTCTGGGGGCTCGTGCTCCTGCCCTTTCTTTGTTGTGTTTGGACAAGGTCGATATCAAATTAATCACAAGAATTAAATCCCTGGTGAGCTCCAGGCAATATCTGATCCTTTTCCCTGCCAAGGACAAAGCACAGCTCCAGGTGGGTTTATTAGGGCTCTGCTCACCAGAGTTGTGTGGAAGGGAGGAATTTGGGTTTTAGCACAAAGGTTTTTGAGAGATTTTGAAATATAGTCCCAGTAGGAATGAGAAACCAAACATTTCTGTATTCCTCATGGATAATTCGTGAGGGGAAAATCACAAGCAGCCAATGAAAGCATTTGATTTTGGCACAATGCAGTGTGATTTTGATTCTTAAATGGTGCAATCAATTACAATATATTATATTATATTATAAACCATGTTACATTCTCTGCCACCTGGAAGACAACACTTTAAAAATTAAATGTCCTGCAGAAATGAAAAACAATCCCACCCTAAAGGACTGGGGGGCAGTGAGAGCAGGAGGCAGAGGTAGATCTGAGAGGATTTCAGTCTGTCACCAGCAGAGCAGGATCTGTGTGTGGACTGGGGGTGACCAGCATGATGGAAACAGCTCTGGCCAACTGAAATGTGTTGGATCTTATGCAGCCATGGAAGATCCCTCCAAAAAGTAGGTGTTGGCACAGAGCTGAGGGACTGGGCAGCTCTTCAGTCTTGCTCACAGCCAATGCACCCATGTCGTCTCCATCTCAGCTCACCTGGGTGAGTCATGGTGAAGAGCATCAGCAGAGAAGTCAACTTAGTGTATCAACCCAAAGGTCCATCCACCCATTGCCTGTCTCTGAATGTGTCCCATAAAATACACCTGAGAACAGGGTGTAATAAAGGAAAGGACAAGTTTATTCCTTTTACCTGGTGCTTGTTCCAGCCACTACAGCTTAGGGCTCATGTACCTGAGAGCTCTTGGTGCACCTTTGTGCTTAATAACTCTTCCTGGACTTCCTCCATGAACTTCCTTAACCACAGATTGAATTCACAAACACTTTCAGCTGCCAAGCACCTGCTGGCAGCAAGTTATGCAATTTAGTCATACCTTGAAGGAAAGAAAAACACATTTAAGTCTGTTTTTAATATCCACTGTCACATCATGCTGCTTGCTCGCTGCCCGTGTTCAGATTGTGAGAGATGGTGGACAAACATTGCAATTCCTATTCCCACACCATTCTGGCATTGATATCCTCTCAGACATGCTCAGGTGTCTCTGTTGCAGGCTGAATGGGTCCAACCCCCTCTGTCTGACATGACAGTCCAGGTCTGGGTCATTTGTTGCCTTTCTCTGCACCTTTGTGGGCTCAGGACCGTGCAGGAGGGGGAGGTGCAGGCACACAAGGGATGCTAGAGCTGCAGTGACCCCACTCACTGAGAGAAGAAACCTCATGGTTTTAAACCAAGAGCAATACCCTGTGATGGCACAACACGCAGGGAGGGCTGCATGAGCCACAGCTCAGTCAGCTGTGGTTTTTTTGCCTTGTGTCAAAGACTAAAATAAATCCCAGGTGGAATCAAAAGCCAAGTGAATCACACCCTCTTCTCCTTTTGCAACATATGTTATTGCTAATAAATTTTTGTTGATCATCTATTCTGGGGGCTCGTGCTCCTGCCCTTTCTTTGTTGTGTTTGGACAAGGTCGATATCAAATTAATCACAAGAATTAAATCCCTGGTGAGCTCCAGGCAATATCTGATCCTTTTCCCTGCCAAGGACAAAGCACAGCTCCAGGTGGGTTTATTAGGGCTCTGCTCACCAGAGTTGTGTGGAAGGGAGGAATTTGGGTTTTAGCACAAAGGTTTTTGAGAGATTTTGAAATATAGTCCCAGTAGGAATGAGAAACCAAACATTTCTGTATTCCTCATGGATAATTCGTGAGGGGAAAATCACAAGCAGCCAATGAAAGCATTTGATTTTGGCACAATGCAGTGTGATTTTGATTCTTAAATGGTGCAATCAATTACAATATATTATATTATAAACCATGTTACATTCTCTGCCACCTGGAAGACAACACTTTAAAAATTAAATGTCCTGCAGAAATGAAAAACAATCCCACCCTAAAGGACTGGGGGGCAGTGAGAGCAGGAGGCAGAGGTAGATCTGAGAGGATTTCAGTCTGTCACCAGCAGAGCAGGATCTGTGTGTGGACTGGGGGTGACCAGCATGATGGAAACAGCTCTGGCCAACTGAAATGTGTTGGATCTTATGCAGCCATGGAAGATCCCTCCAAAAAGTAGGTGTTGGCACAGAGCTGAGGGACTGGGCAGCTCTTCAGTCTTGCTCACAGCCAATGCACCCATGTCGTCTCCATCTCAGCTCACCTGGGTGAGTCATGGTGAAGAGCATCAGCAGAGAAGTCAACTTAGTGTATCAACCCAAAGGTCCATCCACCCATTGCCTGTCTCTGAATGTGTCCCATAAAATACACCTGAGAACAGGGTGTAATAAAGGAAAGGACAAGTTTATTCCTTTTACCTGGTGCTTGTTCCAGCCACTACAGCTTAGGGCTCATGTACCTGAGAGCTCTTGGTGCACCTTTGTGCTTAATAACTCTTCCTGGACTTCCTCCATGAACTTCCTTAACCACAGATTGAATTCACAAACACTTTCAGCTGCCAAGCACCTGCTGGCAGCAAGTTATGCAATTTAGTCATACCTTGAAGGAAAGAAAAACACATTTAAGTCTGTTTTTAATATCCACTGTCACATCATGCTGCTTGCTCGCTGCCCGTGTTCAGATTGTGAGAGATGGTGGACAAACATTGCAATTCCTATTCCCACACCATTCTGGCATTGATATCCTCTCAGACATGCTCAGGTGTCTCTGTTGCAGGCTGAATGGGTCCAACCCCCTCTGTCTGACATGACAGTCCAGGTCTGGGTCATTTGTTGCCTTTCTCTGCACCTTTGTGGGCTCAGGACCGTGCAGGAGGGGGAGGTGCAGGCACACAAGGGATGCTAGAGCTGCAGGGACAGGTTTTATGTCCTCTTCATCACTTCATCCCAACACCACCAAAAGACTCTGTGACATGAGTGACCACTGAACTCCCTGAGGCATTTGCAGAGGTGGCCCTGGAGTCACTCCAAGATCCCTCTCCTGAGCCAGCTCAGGGGGCAGCTCTGCAAGGGACTGCACCTTGCTCTGAAATTACTGCCACTGCATTTCACCCTCCACTGTCTGACCCAGCCTCTGAGCATCAGGAGATCCAGCAGCTCTTTGCAGTCTGCTGTCATTTCTCCCTGCCCAGATGGAAGTGTCAGAGGCTGTCAAAGGCAGAAACATCCCTTTCTGCTGAGTGGATTAGATTACACCTCACACCTGAGCTGAGGACCAAAGGTGAGGTTGAAAGAGATTATTCATCCCGGGTAAAATCAACACATCCTGGATAAAATAAACACATACCTCATCCTGGGTAAAATCAAGTTCTAGAAAATTATTTTCCTAATTCACTTCAAGCAGTGAAATCAGTGTATTTATTAATCTCCTGATGCAGATGTGCATCTATCTATATGTGGGTCATCTGCCTGGTTCTTTAATTGCTGCCTGTATTTTTCTGTTGTCCATCTTGGAGAATGTTAGCTAAAAATAGGAGATATAAAAAGGAATGTAGGTATGGAAACTACTCCATTTAGAGAAACTACTCGATTTTACTGTTTTCTCTAAATTTTTGTAACACTGAAGGATTAAATGAGCTTCCCCTCACAAGAAGGATAAGAACATTGGGCACACTTAAACACCCTGTATAATAACCTGGAATATTGAAATGAATTTCTTAATTGAAATGAATAGGGTGAATTACTACAGCAATAAAACCTCTGGAAGGGAGAATATATGAAAAGGCTCCAATAAGAAAAAGAGCCAAGAAAGTTTCTGTGTGTTGATGCCACCTCCTGGGGGTTGGTGGAAGGGGGTTCTGGAAACAGCAGAGGAATCAACCAGCCCAGGAGGGATAAAAGAGCAGATGATCCAGCAGATCCAGGAGCTCTCTGTGGGACAGCTGTGCTTGCAAATGCCTTAGATTTGGTGGACACCCTGGGGTCAGCTTCTTCCCAGCTTGAATGCCACCAGTGAAGGGAGGGAAAACTCCCTTTTTACTATTTGGATCTTCTTTTCTATGTATTTCTGCAGAAAACTGAAAGGCTCCTTCCACACTTCAGGTGTATCATTCTGGATATCTGTATAATTCTAACTTCCACTCTCAAGCCCTGTTTGTGCACCTGTGTGACGTGGCCTAAACCAGAATGCAGACTGAAGGTTTGGGAGCTATAAAATGTACTTGAACTGAAAAATGCTTTGGAAGGATGAGCGGAACTGGAAGGGCCTGATGTTACATTTATTGAGATAAAGGTCCCAATAAAAACACTTTTGTATATTCTATCCTGTCCTAATATGGGCTGGAAGTTATGTAAACTATCTCATAGCATCATAGAGTCATAGAATCCTGCCAGAGCAGGGGCACCCAGAGCACATCACACAGGAACGTGGCCAGGGGGGTTGGAATGTCTCCAGAGAAGGAGACTCCACAGCCTCTCTGGGCAGCCTGGCCCAGGGCTCTGGCACTCTCACAGCAAACAAGTTCTTCCTGAGATTCCCATGGAACCTCCTGGGCTCCAGTTTGCACCCACTGCCCCTTGTCCTGTCACTGGACATCACTGCACAAAGCCTGGCTCTGTCCTCCTGACACTGCCCTGAACAGATTTGTGCCCATGGATGAGGTGCCCCCGCAGTCTCCTCTTCTCAAAGCCCAACAGCCCCAGCTCCCTCAGCCTTTCCTCAGCAGGGAGATGTGGCAGAACAGAGGGGCAGGAGAACCTCCCTGACCTACTAACCACCCCTTTCTAACCCACCCCAGATCCCATTGGCCTTCTTGGCCACCAGGGCACATGGCTGGTCATGCTCATCCCCCTGCCCACCAGGACCCCCAGGCCCCTTTCTCCTGCCCTGCCCTCCTGCAGCTCAGCCCCAACCTGTGCTGGTCCCTGGGCTTGTTCTTCCCCAGATGCAAAACTCTGCCCTTGCCCTTGTTGAACCTCATCTCCTATGTTATGGTCTCAGCTTTACCTGGCACCTGAGCACTCTCAGAGCCTCTTGCCCAGACACAAAGGACTCAGGCACCAGCCCCTTCCCTTGGTGTCTTTGAAAGGGCTCATCAGTCTCCTCTGAGATTCCCACTGATGATCTGATTCAATTAATGAGAAATGACCCAAAACGTTAGAGCTCCTTTCCTAGAACTCACCCTTGCTCAAGGGTCCCATCCAAGGTGACCCTTGGGAGGCCAGGAGGGATGTTCCCTTCCTCTCAATAACTAAATATGAACCCAACCCCAGCAGCTGACAGACCCGTTTGCAGCAACAATATTTCAGGGCTGTGATTTTCTCAGCAATAGTGAAGAAATTTGTAGATGACTCAATTAATCACACAGACAAGCTCAGATCTTTGTTGCAACATGTTGTCTTGGAGCGTTCCCAGGGCTTCTCCAGGGAGCAGGATGTGATGGGTCTCATCTATCAGCAGCTCTTGCAGCTCTGCTCTCTGTGAGCACACACAGGGTTCTTGTCTCTTGTCACTCCAGCTCTCACCCACCAACCCTGCTCTCTCTGTCATCCACCTGTGAGATTGTCCCTCAAAATAAAGTACATTCATTATTTAATAAGTTTGCTTATTCCATCTTGTAGTCACTAAACACTCTGCAGATGCTTGATGGTAAGAAATGTACAGGCAAGAAATCTGAAGTATTTTAAGGCCTGATCTCCTGGCTGAAATCTTGATTTGTTTGAATTTTTGGCTTTCAGTTCACATTTCTGTGCTCTGAAGATCATCTAGTCCAACCCCCCTGCTAGAGCAGGATCCCCTGCAGCAGGTCACACAGGAACACTCCCAGATGGGTTGGGAATGTCTCCAGAGAAAGGGGCCATGAAACCTTTCTGGGCAGCCTGTCCCAGGGCTCTGTCACCTTGAACCTCCTGTGCTCCAGTTTGTTCCCATTGCCCCTGGTCCTGTCACTGGTTGGCCTATGGGAAGCCACCAGGCACTCCTGGGACACTGGGAAGGGAACCCACCACAGCTCCACGTGCTGTTCCTCCAGGATCTCCATGTCTTCGGGGAAATCTGGTGGTGGCTGATGAGCCTGAGGTGCTTCTCTGAGCCAGGTCCTGTGAGGCCACGGGGCTGCTTTGGAGTTGTTGCCCCAGGCTTCATTTCTGCAGACATAAGGGCCTTTTCAGCAATTTCCTGTGGGCTTTGCCACATCCTTTGTGTGAGGATCCTGCCAGGATCCTCAGCATGAAGACCTCAGGGATGCAGCAGACTTGGAACACACAACCAGGTCTTTTTGTGTCTCTGCAAATAGCCTCCTCATTTCAAACATAGAGAGCAGAGCCAACCTGCCTGGGTGGGACCTTCTGGCTTCCACAGAACATCTAGATGATGGACATAAATGTCCACCCCGCCTTGGACCTCTGTCTGGTGATGGAAAAATGGACCCAGTGAACTGCAGTGGAGACAAGACTGAGCTTTGTGATATTTTTTTCTCTCCTTTCCCAGTGCAGTCCTGCACCTGTAGGACACTTGAAGTCCCTGGAGAACATCCTGATGAGAGCAGAGACCTGGGTCTGTCGAGGCACTTGTGCCTCCCAATTGCAGGGTCTCAGGAGAAGCAGTATCTCAGGAGGCATCTGCCAAAAAACAATGAAGAGAAATTCTGAGCTCTTTTGCCTGTTGTCCCCGGGTGACTCCAAGTTTATCCTCCTGCTTGTGGAGGGGAAGCACCAGGCTGGGAAAAACCTGCAGTTAATGACCTGCTGGGTGGGGGTTATTGATGGGCAGCTTGGCCATTCAGCTCCTCCACTCTTTGCAGGGGCTTGGCTTGGTTGCAAAAGACTCAACGTGTCCTTCCTGATGATCCCTTGGTAAGAAACTGCTGAAAGGGCAGATGATGGGTGGTTTTCACCAACCAGAGGGCATCAAGGGAACTTGTGCCTCCATTCTCTCCCCATCCACCCACAGTCCCCTCATCTTAGGAACACTCCTGGCTCCAGCCTGGATGAAGCATTTTGCCCCTAGAAACATCTGCTCTTGATCACCAGATCCCTTGATGGGCCACGTAGACACTTTCCTTGGGCCCTGACCCCTGCAGCAGGGAGGTCAATGGGCCAACACCTCCTTGGTAGGTCCCCCCACCAGCCCCTGCTCAGCCTCAAAACAACAGATCTGACCATGAACTTACTCCAGCTTCAATCTGGCCAGATCCCACTGACTTCAGCAATTGGGACCTACTTCATCTCCAATTCATTGATCCCAGAATAGAACTTTGGTGCTTTTTCCATTCATTTTTCCATGGCACAGCAGATTTCCTTCAGGACAGCAAAACAACTCATTTCCCTGCCTTTTGGAACAGAATTTTGGGGTCATTATAGTTTCTCTTGCTCCACTGGGAGTACACAGCAGAGAATCTGAAGTCCAGAGTTTCATAACAAAGATGCAAGGAAATGTGTAATTATTGTCTAGAGAATTACATGATTATACTACAAACTGGAGAGCTCCTTGTTGCAGCAAATCTCTCCATGGGCACTTTTTTTACTGGGAAGCTTTGAACCTATTAGCATAATAAACAGTTCCTCAAATCCTGATTGCTAATTAAAGCCATATATTATTGTCAGCTCCCCCATTGGTATGTGAGCTCAGTTTTACCTCATTATAGTGTAATAAATGCTTCTTTTTTTTCCCCAGTCTTTTTATTTCCTTTTTTCCTTCCTTTTTTTTTTCTTGATCAAACAAACTTGGAGAAAAGTTCCCACAACATCAAACTGGACTGGTTCTTTCCCTCCCTTCTGGAGAACTGTGTAGTCTTTCCTGCATGTTTTTCATGTCTTGGCCACAGCTAAAAGGAGCCCAATTGCTGCCTTGACTGCTCCCAAAGATGGAGGTTTTGGAGGTTTGGAGCTGTGTCCAGCTCTGGAGTCCCCAACATAAGAAGGACATAGAGCTCCTGCAGCAGGTCCAGAGGAGGCCACAAAGATGATCAGAGGGCTGGAGCATCTCCCTTGTGAAGACAGGCTGAGGAAGTTGGGGTTGTTCAGCCTGGAGAAGAGGAGGCTCCAGGGAGACCTTAGAGCAGCTTCCCAATGTCTGAAGGGCCCTACAAGAAAGCTGGGGAGGGGCTTTTGACACAGGTGTGTGAGAGGACAAGAGGCAATGGTCTGAAGCTTAAAGAGGGGAGATTCAGGATGGATATTAGGAGGTGGTGAGAGCCTGGCCCAGGTTGCCCAGGGAAGCTGTGGCTGCCCCATCCCTGGCAGTGTTGAAGGGCAGGTTGGATGGGGCTGGGAGCAGCCTGGGCTGCTGGGAGGTCTCCCTGCCCATGCAGGGGGTTGGATCCTGATGATCTTTAAGGTCTCTTCCAACCCAAACCAGTCTGTGACTCTATGATTCTAATCACAAGTCAGGCTCAGGGCAGTTGCCATGCAGGGGGGGCAGCACAACCAGAGTAAACAGTAAAAGACTCCAAGATTTTCCTTTGAAACTCAAGCCCAGAGCTACTCTGTGCAAATACTAAATGAGGAAAGGCAAGGAAAAAGACAGGAAAATTATATGTGCTCTCCTCAGCACTGAGGCTATTTAATAACTGGAGAGTCCCAGAAGGGTTACATGACCCAAAATTACAGAGACAAAAGCAGCCAGAAGTTGTGAGGCTGCTACCCAGCTGGGACAGGCTGAGCCAGTGGAGCTGAGCAGCATCTCCCTGCAGTGGCACCACAGCCCAGGAAACATCACTGGAAGCAACTGTGAGACACCAGAGTAATGAGAAAAGACAAGGAGAAGGCATCAAATAAATACATACTGGACAGATGGGAATTATCCTCCACCCCCTCAAGCTGTGTGCCTGCCCTATGGATATATTCCAGATTGTGTTCCCTTTATGGCTACAGGTTGTCTTTAAACATCACCCTCGAGCTTCCTGGAGAGGGAATCACCCCTTTACAAGCTTAACAAGAAGGTAAAACCCTGCAAAAGAAGCTGAACCTCCTGTGAGACAGGTGAGCTGCAGATAGGTAATGACATAGAGAACTGGCTCCTCTGTCCCTAACAGCAAAGCTCTGCTCACCTGCTGGGTGCCCACGGGCTCACCCACGTCATGGCCCCCTCCTACCTCTGCTGGGCAAGCTGGAAACCTTCCTCAGGCTGTCTCAGGAATCCCAAGGGAAACTGCACCCACACCACAATAAGCATGAGTACCATTCATGCACCGGTTTAGTGGTCTTTTCCAGCCCAAATGGTTCTATGATTCTGCAATTTATTCCCATTCCTGACGAGCTCTGTCCTCTTTGTTGGGGACCCAAACCCTCAGAGGTCATTGCAGCTTGTGACTTGGAAGCATTTTCTGAAGAAGAGTGAGAAATCTTCAGGTAATGTTTGATTTTTATTTCCAGGAGTTCTTTTGCTGGTGGTTTCAAATGGGGAGAAGTGAAACTGGGAATCACCTGGAAGGTCATCCAGGAAGGAGAAAGCTCTTCTCTCACACTACACCTGCTGTCATTGGACCCCAAGACATCAGCAGATGGAAAACTGTGCCATTTGCAGAAAATGACACAATTTAACTCCAGAACAATCCTGAAACACTCACTGAAATTTGTCATCTCAGACGTGCAGATTTTTGTGTTCAAACACAGACATTTTGTGTTCCTGTGTTGCTGAGTTAAATAACCTTCTCTGGAGAAGCAAAATGAAAAGCTGTGAGGATCCTTTCCTGAAACAGAGACTGGAAACCCCTTCCCAGGGGTGATGCCTCTTGGAGGAAGGAGAATTGACTCTGGTAATTTGCAAATCCACTAGAAAACACACCCCTGAAAAAAAAAAAAAACTCAGATTTTAAGTAATTCTTGAAATCCCAGGTAAATGTTAATTTGAAAATGGACACGTTGCATTATCTGCAGGAGGGACTGACTGTGCTTCTGGAGGGGACTGGGAGGGCTGTGCATGAAGGAGAGAAGGAAAATTAATTGAAATGGTTTCCAACCTGGGGGCCTCCTCAGAAAGGCTCCATTCATCAGTGAAGCTATAGAGACTCTTTGAAGTAATCCCTAAAGATCAAATGCTTAAGAGGACAAATCTCGTTGCCATCGTGAACATTCATTTTACTTGAGCAAAGAAAATTTCACAGGGGAGGGTTGGTCATCAGTGAGGGCCAAGCCAGGGGTCCCAGCTGAATGTTTAAATACCTGGATATTGCAGATGAGTTCAGGCCTCATGAGAGGCCACAGTCCCCCTGGGACCCCTCGTGGGGATCACTCCTGCTGGGTGAGGGGGGGCAAGAGGCTCAGCCCCATGTTTTCCCAACTTCCAGCACCTGACAAAAAGCATCATGGTTTCCATAGAGAGGAACATCCCAACCAAAACCAAAGATCTGGGAGTCTCTTCTTGGCTGTTGGGAATGGCTCTGCCATGGCCAAGTAAGAATCAGTGGTAGATCTTTACTGACCTGAGCCCAACCACTCATCCCAGGCTCAGCAGTGCTCCTCAGGCATCAGTGCCAGCTGATCTAAAAGCTGTGCCCTCACCTCAGGGCTGGACAGAAGCTCCTTGGTCAGTGCTCCATGAGGCTTCCAGGCCATGAATCCCACTCATCTGGCCAGTCTGAGTGTGGTGCATCCATGGGGCACATCCAAGACAAACTTCCATCCCAGGGTCTCCTGTTAGGCAGATCAGGATGGTTCCCACCCAGGCCATCATCTCTCCCACCCCAGCTTGAGGTACCAGTACAACTCCTCTCCAGTGGGCAAAATAGAGGGATGCTCATCTCCATCACCACAGTGTGCTATCCCAGAATAAGCTGGGGACAACCTCTCCTGGGGGCTGTGATGACATGTGCAGTTCTGGGACCTGCCCAGCAACATGGGAACAAATCCTGAGCTGTGCCCAGACCCTAAACCAGAAGCCCAACAGTCCCACTGACTCAGAATTGCCAACAATGCAACGTGTTTGTATTTCACTTCCTCACCTCAGCACATGAAATTCATTTAAAAAGCACTAACTACAGTTATAAATCTTCAAGTAATTAATACCTCAGTCATAATGAATTGATGAATGGCCACATTAAGAATTATAATAACAATTATTAAAATTTATCCCGTCCAGTTATTATTAATACCTATTAAATGCCTGCTAATAGGTGGAGCAGAAACATCCAACCTTCCCTTTGAAGAGTCCAGAAAGTGATATGAAAGGCAGAGCTGCTGGGAGCCCTGGGGCTGCCTCCTGATGGGTGCCCTTCCCTCCCAGCCTCCTCTGACCCTGCTCCTGCCTCTTCCTGCCCAGGATGGGGAGGACTCCGCTCAGAGGGCCAAGATACGTGTGACCCCAGAGAGCAAAGCCCCTGCCACTGGGGCAGGAGGGAAGGACTTCTCTTGGTGCTCTCCATGCTCTTGGGGTTTTAGCAAACTGCCTTGGTGAGGTTTTGTTTCACAAGAGGGCTGGGATGACCCTGGGGGTGGTTTAGTGGAGGGCTTAGGAAGTGCTCCAGGCAGTGCTGGGGGCATGTTCAGAACCCACAGAGATGACAAAACCTCCTGGTTCAGGGTATTTGGGGTGGGGAGGATGTTTCTTGAGATTTTAAGAAAATGAGAAGTGCACTGGGTTTGTTTCATTAGCAAACAGCTACAGACCAATTGCCCCAAAAAGGGCCAAGTCCCACAGGCTTGTGCATTTTGTCCCACCAAGGTCCCCCCAGATGCCTGCACTGGGATGAAGGCAGCAGAGCCATGATCCACCTGGAAGGATCCTTCAAGGCTGATCTGCCATGGGTCAGATGATAGGGTGGCTCTTCTCATGCACCCTGGAGTTCATACCCCTCTCTGGGAGAGGGGATCTTCCCCAGCAGAGAAGTTTTAAACCAGAGTGGCTGTTGAAAGGGAATGTCCCAGCCTGCATCATTTTGCACCACCCAGCTCAGCTTTGGGTTCTAGTCCTTCCTCTACCACTGTCCTACTCTGTCATAGACCAGGAACAAGAGGGTCTTGCCAGGATGTAAATCAGGATGCCAGGGCAGCTTTCTACCCCTCCCTCTACTGCTACAAACCATTGCATCCAAGGCATCAGGTGAAAACCCAACTATATTTCTTGAGGAGGGTTTTCTGCCCAGCAACCTGCCAGCCTCCTGAGGCAACGAACCCAAAACCAGGCAGCTAAAAATGCCTGCAGTGAAAGGGATCCTGACACAAAGATTTCATAGTTAATATTTAATAATAGTCCCAAAAATACCCGAGTGGGAACAGTGTAAATTGTGCAGCCTTCAAAAGGCAGTTAGACAAAAGTCCAAGGAGCTATTCTGTGCTTTCTAATAAGTTGCAGGTGTCTCCTCAGTGTTGGTAACAGGCAGCTCAGGTGTCCCTTTCACCCCTTGCTGCCATCACACCAGGCATGCAAGGACATGTCTGCCTTGTTTGCCTGTCTTAGAAAAGATTTATTAAAAATATACATAGCACAGTTCAAATAATGTTCAAAACCTGGTATTTTTAGCCTTGACACTGTAAAATATCAGCCAGTTTTCCCTCCCTCTCTCTGCACACCCCCTGCATGGAGCAGGTGGAGAAGTTAAGGTCAACGCCAGTTTGTCCAGTTGACTATTTATGGTCTAAACTTTTACTTGTTGATCAAATGACCCTTCCACCTCTCTTGATTCCTGCATTTTCTGGGCAGGCTGAGACCTTGTGCAGAAGGAGATGGAAAGCAGAGACATCACCCTGTGAACCTGGAGACTTCAGCAATTGCCACTGAAAGGCCAGACACTGAGCAGGCTGGAGAGGGTCACCCAGGGCTCCAGCTGCCTTGTAGTGAAAAGAGCACTTCTCTCCACCCTGAAAGGAAAATGAAGCCCTGCTGGCATTACAGAAGAGCCATTTCCCTTGCAGTGCAATATTTCCTGGCATCATCCAGCCCTTGGGCCCCTTTCTTGGGGTAACGGAGGGAAAACTGAGCCCTGGGAGAGGCTACAGAAAAGTCCTATTTGCCAGTCAATATGATTTCAATAACAGCAGAGAACCCTGCAGCAGTCGTGGCTGGTTTTGTTGAAGTCCAAACTAACACCTCAGACCTGTGCCAGTGCTGGTTTTCCCTGGGACTTGCACCTCCAGGTTTTAGCACCCATTCCAGGTAGGTGAGGAGATGCTGATCCTGGCTGGGGCAGGAATGCCCAGCACCTGCAGGTCCCTGCAGAGGGATGCTCTGGTTTATTTGTATTTATGTTTATTTTTAAAAATAGATGACCATGTGATCCTCCAGTGATCATATCCCTGCCAGATAATCATGGCTGAGATCCCTGCTGGACCAAGGCCAAATAAATGGGAGATATCTCTGACTTGGGAAACCTTTGCCAGCACCAAACAAGCCCATTTCAGCTGCATCATCTCATTTCTCCTGGAAAAGTCAAAGACCCCTGCAAGGATTTAGGGCAACCATTCTGCCTTGTTGGGATCACAGAATCACAATGTCAGGGGTGGGAAGGGACCTCCAAAGATCATCCAGTCCAACCCCCCTGCCAGAGCAGGACCAAAACCAGGGCAGGTCACTCAGAAAGGCACCCAGACAGGGCTGGAAAGTCTCCAGAGAAGGAGACTCCACAGCCTCTCTGGGCAGCCTGGCCCAGGGCTCTGTCACCCTCACAGCAAAGAAGTTCTTCCTCATGTTGAGGTGGAACTTCCTGGGCTCCAGTTTGAATCCATTGCCCCTGGTCCTGTCCCAGGGCACAAGTGACAAGAGCTTGTCCTGCCTTCTTGCTGCCCTCATGTGTTTATAGACATGAATTAGATCCCCCCTCAGTCTTCTCCTCTCCAGACTGAACAGCCCCAGGTCTCTCAGCCTTTCTCATCAGGCAGGTGTTCCAGTCTCCTAATCAGGAGAAACAACCCCAGAGTTGAATCCTCCACCCGTCTCTCCAGCAGTCCATGTCTCTGCTGCCATCCCATCACTGGCTATTTCCATAGGCTGCTCTCAGGTTGAGGACACTCTCAAACATGAAGCCACTGGGCAAATCCTTTCCTTTCTGGTTGCTCTGAAGAACCCACGTTGCTGCAGAACTTGAGCAAGGAGGAAAGATCAGGACAACTTATAAAACAGAAGAAAGAACAAAATGAGTAAACATGAAATTAATCTAAGCTTCTGCTTTGCCCCAGAGGTGACATCAGCAGGACCCACCACCCACCCTAAACAGAGGTTTCCTACAGGGGTTGGTGGACCAGAGGCCAGACCACCAAAAGAATCAGAATCCCATAATGGTTTGGGTTGGAAGGGACCCCAAACATCATTTATTTCCATGGCAGGGACACTTTTCAGTAGACCAGGTTGCTCAAGAAGAAGAGAGAAGTGGTCACCTAAGGTCAGCTGGAGGGTCTCCAGGACTGGCACAGAGGCAGCAGGTACAAACACTTATATTGATCTCCCAGGGCAACCCCATCCATTTTGGGCTCCAAAAGACAGTTCATCTGATTTAAGAATAAATACACTCAATTACTAGAAAGAGAAAAATAGCCATGTATTTATGGTGAGGAAATCAAAAGTAATTACTCTGGAAAATGTTATTTTGGGACCTGGAAGGGCAATACATTCACTGTCATGGTTTTTAAAGCAGTTGGCAAAGACCATTCCAGCAGATCCCTCCCTGTGCCCCAGGAGAGCCTGGAGGAGCAGCAGGGCCACCTGCAGCATCCCTTGGAGAGGCTGGGAGATGGGTTTTGTCCTTTGAAGATGCACGTGCAGGTGGTTGCTCCTCACCCCGAGGGGTCTCAAGAGTCCAACCCCCCTGCCAGAGCAGGACCAAAACCAGGGCAGGTCACTCAGAAAGGCACCCAGACAGGGCTGGAAAGTCTCCAGAGAAGGAGACTCCACAGCCTCTCTGGGCAGCCTGGCCCAGGGCTCTGTCACCCTCACAGCAAAGAAGTTCTTCCTCATGTTGAGGTGGAACTTCCTGGGCTCCAGTTTGAATCCATTGCCCCTCGTCCTGTCCCAGGGCACAAGTGACAAGAGCTTGTCCTGCCTTCTTGCTGCCCTCATGTGTTTATAGACATTAATTAAATCCCCCCTCAGTCTTCTCCTCTCCAGACTGAACAGCCCCAGGTCTCTCAGCCTTTCTCATCAGGCAGGTGTTCCAGTCTCCTAATCAGGAGAAACAACCCCAGAGTTGAATCCTCCACCCGTCTCTCCAGCAGTCCATGTCTCTGCTGCCATCCCATCACTGGCTATTTCCATAGGCTGCTCTCAGGTTGAGGACACTCTCAAACATGAAGCCACTGGGCAAATCCTTTCCTTTCTGGTTGCTCTGAAGAACCCACGTTGCTGCAGAACTTGAGCAAGGAGGAAAGATCAGGACAACTTATAAAACAGAAGAAAGAACAAAATGAGTAAACATGAAATTAATCTAAGCTTCTGCTTTGCCCCAGAGGTGACATCAGCAGGACCCACCACCCACCCTAAACAGAGGTTTCCTACAGGGGTTGGTGGACCAGAGGCCAGACCACCAAAAGAATCAGAATCCCATAATGGTTTGGGTTGGAAGGGACCCCAAACATCATTTATTTCCATGGCAGGGACACTTTTCAGTAGACCAGGTTGCTCAAGAAGAAGAGAGAAGTGGTCACCTAAGGTCAGCTGGAGGGTCTCCAGGACTGGCACAGAGGCAGCAGGTACAAACACTTATATTGATCTCCCAGGGCAACCCCATCCATTTTGGGCTCCAAAAGACAGTTCATCTGATTTAAGAATAAATACACTCAATTACTAGAAAGAGAAAAATAGCCATGTATTTATGGTGAGGAAATCAAAAGTAATTACTCTGGAAAATGTTATTTTGGGACCTGGAAGGGCAATACATTCACTGTCATGGTTTTTAAAGCAGTTGGCAAAGACCATTCCAGCAGATCCCTCCCTGTGCCCCAGGAGAGCCTGGAGGAGCAGCAGGGCCACCTGCAGCATCCCTTGGAGAGGCTGGGAGATGGGTTTTGTCCTTTGAAGATGCACGTGCAGGTGGTTGCTCCTCACCCCGAGGGGTCTCAAGCAGCCAGGGAGGGCAGCCAGCACCCTCCCCTGGCACCAGCTGCTCACTGAGCTGATACAGGGAGCTCCTGGCTGCATGTCCAAGCACACATGACTTTCAGCAAGAAGAAATTACTCTTCATCCTGCTGGCTGAGACTCGATAAATGAGATGAACCTGTCCCAGTGATGATGGAGTGGCCCTTCCATCCCTGCACGACACTCCAGAGCTGGACTAGAATGTAGATGTCCCCAGGTCCCTGCAATGAGGTGTCACTTGCCTTTCCCTGGCCCAGGAAACCCCCAGCCCTGCTTTGTGCAGTGGATGAAATGGAGCTTGAGAGCATCTCCCCCACCACCTCGGGCATGGCCTGTAGCTCAGCTGGTGGGGCAGTTCCCCAGCAGAGGGACAGGGCACAGCTGAAGCCACTCCTGCAGAACTGAAGGCATCACCCTTGGTTGAGCTTAAATTAAGGTATAAACCCTGGGACAGCAGTGGTGTGACTGAGTGTTGGAAGAAAGAGAGTCTTTCCTGGGTTCCCATGGACTCTGCTCTGCCAGGCTGCCCTTCCATCCCTGCTGCCCCAAGGACACCAACAGCAGGATTTTCATGTGCAGTTGCACCCAAACACCCACCAAGCCCTGACCTGCCCAGGCCATCCACAGTGCCATGATTCCATGCAATGCCCAAAGGCACAGGTCAGGTGCCTGGAGACATCTGAAGGACTCTGGAGTTTACAAGTCTGTCCTCAGAGGCAGCTGCAGAACTTCTCATGGTCATCACTTCCTCCCAGACTCTGCTGAGAAGAGATCACACAATCATGGAATGGTTTGGGTTGGAAGGGACCTTAAAGACCATCCAGTCCCACCCCCCTGCATGGGCAGGGACACCTCCCACCAGCCCAGGCTGCTCCAAGCCCCATCCAACCTGCCCTTCAACACTGCCAGGGATGGGGCAGCCACAGCTTCCCTGGGCAACCTGGGCCAGGCTCTCACCACCCTCACAGCAAAGAATTTCTTCCTAAGATGCAATCTAAACCTCTCCTCTTTCTGCTTAATCCCTTCCCCCTCATCCCATCCCCCCCTGCCCTTGTCCCAAGCCCCTCCCCAGCTTTCCTGGAGCCCCTTCAGGCACTGGAAGGTGTTCTAAGGTCTCCTTGGAGCCTTCTCTTCTCCAGGCTGAAGAAGAAAAGATACATTAACAAAATCAGTCGAGATATCAGTGTCAATGTGCCCAGCTCCCCATGTCAGCCACAACTGATGGCAGGGACACTGGCAGTGACACTGGCACGTGTAGCAGCAGAACTGGCTCCATCACATTAACCAAACCCCTACCCTGCACCCCTTTCACAAATTCAGCAGCTGGTGCTTTCCCATCCCACAACCTTCTGTGCCTCTTTGATCACAAACTTACATGTTAAAAAGTCAGGAGAGTGGGGGGCTGGCTCTGCCCTCCTACAGGGTTTCCTCTCCATGGAGTCACACTTATGCAACTTACCTCCCTTTACTGTGCATGTTTCCTCAGTGAACTGAAGTTAAAACCAATCAATCCTGCAGCCAATATGTTGGGGGGGTTTTTTTCAGGTGCTGTGACAGGTGTTGTGCTGGGGACATGGAGTTTCTTGACAGTGTCATACAGCACCCAAACCTCCCTACAGGCTTTGGGATAGCCTAGGAAACAAGGGGCCCTTTCCTGAAAAGCATTTCAATGTAAAATGTAGGTTTCCCTGGGATGAGTTTAGGGCTTCACACTGGGGAAAGTGCTCAGAGTTCCCCACCGTGTCGTGGTCCAAGCACAAAAGAAAATCCCAGTGGTTTTCATCAGTGCACAGGGATTAAAAGAGCTCCAGTTACAGCCCCCTGCTTTCTGAAAATGAAGTGCTAATTATCATATCCTGTGCTGTGGAGGTTTTCCTTGGGTACAGAAAGCATTTAATCACAGACCTGAAACAAACACCCCTGGCACCTGAATGCACCTTGGTTCAGCTTCAGTCTCAGCTCCAGCAGAATCACAAGGGGTGATTAAGACCCAGAGGGCTGGAATTACTCAGTGAAACATTTCCACTGGTCCCAGATTTCAGGCTGATGGAGAGAGTTTCCTGTCATCAGGCAAGGCAGGGTCCCTGATGAAAATTCTGGCACATGTTTTGTGGTAGCTTTTGAAATGACCTCTGGATATTTGGTTCTGGGGAATTTCAAGAAATACTGAGAAGTGCTGAATTGAAGAGACCTGCAACCCTGTCAGACTTCCTTTGGATTTTGCATTTAATTGAATTTTATCCTGCATTGTCCCAAAGTGTCACTGAGATAGGATGTGTCTTTTATAGCTTCTGTGAAGTGTTATCTTCCCAGAAGCACAGCAAGTGTGAAGCACACCCAGACAGGCTGTGTGTGCACACATTATTAAAAGCTGCCTGTGATTTCTGGTCTGTGTGCACTTCTTCAGGTGGGTGGGAGCCCTGGTCCCTCAGCCCATCCCAGCACTGATCCTGCTGCCACTCCCAGAGCTTTAAAATGAGGCAGAGATTTTGTTCCACAGGACAGCAATCCTCTGGGAGAGAAGTGGGGCGTTTTTGTGTGCTCTGTGTGACCACCTGGAAACCCTGGGAAACCCCAGCCTGGGCCATTGCAGCCCAGCCTGTGTCCTGAAGAGGGTCTGGGGGTGCAGGAGGCTGCTTTGCCATTCTGTGTCCTTTTCCCTTTCTCGTGCCTCTTGTGTCATTTTAACACCTGCACATCAGGAGTGGAACAAAAGCATCTTTTTCTATTGTGGGAAAGATTTATTCTGCTCCACATCTACTTCTATTTGGGGATGATCTTCTTCAAAAGCCAAGTTCCTGGTGCTCTGCTGGGCTGTTGGTTTTTTGTCCACAGCAGAACAGGCAGTGGCCAGGAAAAGTAATTCCTTTGCCTCTCCTAGGACCCCTGCAGGATTTACCAACCATCCCACACCCTGTGGTGGGTTCATCCCACAGCCTGTGGGCAGGGACACCTCCCACCAGCCCAGGCTGCTCCAAGCCCCATCCAACCTGCCCTTCAACACTGCCAGGGATGGGGCAGCCACAGCTTCCCTGGGCAACCTGGGCCAGGCTCTCACCACCCTCACAGCACAGAATTTCCTCCTCATGTCCAACCTCCATCTCCCTCTTCCAGTTATAATCCATTCCCTGCCCTTGTCCCAAGTCCCTCCCCAGCTTTCCTGGAGCCCCTTCAGGCACTGGAAGCTGCTCTCAGGTCTCCCTGCAGCCTTCTCTTCTCCAGGCTGAACACCCCAACTCTCCCAGCCTGGCTCCAGAGCAGAGCTGCTCCAGCCCTGGAGTCCCATGGTGGGAAACAGGGGTAACAGGAAGGGACAGGGAGAGGGTGGTAAGTTCTGGAGCCAGTTGTGCACCTCTAAGCCTAGATGCTGAGGAGATAGGAAGTCAAGACCCATCTGAGGGAGGTAAAAGCAGAGCACAAGGCAGGCAATGCTCTGATGCTGGGCTAGTCCCCTGCAGCACAGCAAAGTGCTGTCCAGGAGTCCCAGTCCTGCAGGGGAGACTCTCCAGGTGAGGGAAAGTGTCTCCAGGGAGGGCATCTCCATCCGTGCACACAACTCAGTTCCCTTTGGAGACAGTGGAGACAACAAGCAGGGCCCAGGAGGTCAGTGCTGCACAGTGTGGCACATCTTCTGTCATCTCAGGTGAATCATAGAATCATTCAGGTTGACCTTTAAGATCATCAGGTCCAACCGTAAACCTCCCCTGGCACAACGTGAGGCCATTTCCTCTTCTTCTATCATTTGTTACTTGGGACAAGAGACCAACCCCCCCCATCCCTGCAGTCCCAGGCTCCTCTGAACCACTCACACGGGAGCTGTTGCCTGGAAGAAGGTCCCAGGTGAGTAAGCTCAGGTGTAGACACCTCCAAAGCAGACACCAGCATTTCACCCTCTCGGAGCTGAGCCCCACGTTAAAGGATGTACAATCCAACCTCAGACCCCAGCCCAGCTGGGAGGGGCTCACCAGAACCCAGGGGTCATAATCAGAAGCCAGGGATGTTGGTGCTGCTCCAGGACTGGATCTTCCTTCTTCCCTGAGCCCAACCCACACCTGCCCATCCTGCTGCTGCACGTTCTGTCCTGCCAGGAGCAAGGCAGAGCACATGACATGCAGGGTTAGTGTCCAGCTCAGCTTCTCCAGAACAGACAGATCTACCCAAACAGAGAAATAATAATCAATGAGACAGAGCAGCTTCCAGGATATTCATTGTTGTTGTCAATGAACCCCCTGCTCCCAGACACTGGCAGATCTTTCCTGTTCTCCTACTTGCAGACATATCACAAAAGATCATCCTCCTGCTCCTGCATCCCATAAACAAATTGTTCTCTTAACTTCTCACCAGCTGGTGCCCACAGCCCCTCCTGCATTCATCTCTTACCAGAGGATTCACTGCAGGTCGTGGGAAGGGGGTGAAATTTGTGCCTGTTCTTCCCTAAGAAACTGGTGTTTGGGTGTTTCCAGGGCTGGCTGAGCTGGGATGGAGCTCCTTGCATCAGGGCAAGGGCCTCTTCAGCCTGGATCCAGCACACAAGAGCATTTCCAGCTGAAGGATCTTTTTAATTGGTTTCATTTCCAAAAATCAGGCTGCACAGCTTTTGAAAGGGTCTTTAATTCTTATTAATTTTCCCAACAGCAGGCAGGGCCTCCTTTTGATGTGCAAATTTGAAGCTGTGGTGTGGTTTTTTTTTCCCCCCACTCAGCCTAGAGAGGGATCTCTGGGAAATGAACATCAGAGCAGGGGGAAGGGAGGGACCAGCACAGTGGAAATGCCAGGGAGAGGGGCAAGGATGGAGCAGCCAAGGGGAAGGTGAATGAGGGCTGGTGTAGAAAGAGACAGCTCTGGCTGCTCTGCTCTTGGGCATCTGCTGGGTACAACCAGTCCCTGCCAATACCAGCAGCTCCTGGTTCCTGCCTGGTCCATCAGCAGCACCTCATGCCCAGGGGTGAGACCAAGGGAGTCAAAAGACCCAAGAAGCTGATGTGTCCAAAGCTCTCTGTCTCCTCCCACCCTCACCCTCACCCTCCCAGGGCTCCCAGACTCGTCCTGGTGTGTCCAGGCAATGCTCCCATCAGCACCACAGGGCCTGCAAAATTCAAGTGATAATTTAATATATGCTTGACTCTGGAGCCCTGGCCAGGACTGAGGATTTCACAGCAGCTCCCAGGAGCTCAGACCAACTTTACAGAAGTTCACGACCTTTTGGGGACTTTATATCCCCAGCAAACTAGTTCAGTTAGGGGACTCAAAGGTATCAAATGACTTTATATCAAGTCAACTAGAAAGAAAAGCAAAGTCCAATCTGGGACAGGCTTTACTATGAAGTGAGGGAGTTAATGTGGTCTGGGCCTACAGGAAAGCTGGGGAGGGGCTTTTCATCAGAGCAGACAGTGACAGGACAGGGGGGGATGGTTTTAAACTGAGAGAGGGGAGACTGAGGTGAGAGATGAGGAAGAAATTCTCCACTCTCAGGGTGGTGAGAAACTGGGATGGATTGCCCAGGGAGGTGGTTGATGTCCCATCCCTGGAGGGTTTTAAGGCCAGGTTGGAGGAGGTTTGTGCCACCTGGTCTGGTGGCAGGGGGGCTGGAGCTGGGGGAGCTTTAAGGTCCATTTCAACCTTGATGATTCTATGATTCTGTGATGCTGGGCTAGTCCCCTGCAGCACAGCAAAGTGCTGTCCAGGAGTCCCAGTCCTGCAGGAGAGACTCTCCGGGTGAGGGAAAGTGTCTCCAATGTGGGCATCTCCATCCATGCACACAACCCAGTTCCCTTTGGAGACAGTGGAGACCACAAGCAGGGCCCAGGAGGTCAGTGCTGCACAGTGTGGCACCCTGGGCTTAGAGGTGCACAACTGGCTCCAGAACCCTTTCCCTGTCCCTTCCTGTTACCCCTGTTTCCCACCATGGGACTCCAGGGCTGGAGCAGCTCTGCTCTGGAGCCAGGCTGGGAGAGTTGGGGTGTTCAGCCTGGAGAAGAGAAGGCTCCAGGGAGACCTGAGAGCAGCTTCCAGTGCCTGAAGGGGCTCCAGGAAAGCTGGGGAGCTGCTGGGTAGCAAGGGCTGACCTGGCCCAGCCCTCAGAGCAGTGGGTGACAAGGAACAGCTCTGCAGACCTGAGAAGTTGCCTCCTGGGGAAGAGACACCACGGCTGGTGCTCTGGACTCACTGCACAGCCAGGGGTGGGACACCCTCTCAGCCCCCTGTGTGGATCAGATGTTCCAAACCACCATTCCCTGCACGGAGCTGCCTGTGTCCAGGGAGGTGTTTGGGATCATGACCAAAGCATAAAGGGAGGCTCTGGCCTCCATCTTCAGTGCCATCCCCAGGGACTGGCTGCCCTGGGTCCTGCTGCAGCCTCCTGTGGGAAAGGGGGACAGTTCCTCACACCCAGCCATAAGAACATCTCTCCCACCAACAGCCAGGGCAGCTCATCCTCATTTGCATCAGTTGCTCCTTCTGCCTGGATGGTGCATTTGGGCAAACACACACACCAGGGCCCCTGGGGGTCTCCAGCAGCTGCCACATCAGCAGCACTCGGGGCTAAGGGAGCATAAACACCCCTGGGAGAGCAGCTCTGCAGCCACCCCAGCCCTCCAGCCTCCAGATCCCAGCACTGTCTCCAGGTCCTGGGGCAAGAATGAGAAGGGAGCATCTGTACCCTGGAGTTTTCCCCTGGACAAAGTGGGTTTGGAACCTGCAGTGTCCCATGGGGCCATGTCTGGGGACAAGAGGCACCAGAACAGCCCTGAGAGAGCAGGAGGGGCCGTGGGACCATGTGGGGAGCAGGAAACTCAACCAGCCTTCTCATTTCCTCCACCTGGAGAAGATGCTGGTGGGCACCTGACACCTCTGCACCTCCCTGGGGGATCCTGCAGGAAAAAAAAAAAAAGGGGGGGGGGGAAGAAAAAAAGGGGAATAAAGAAAGAGGATTTGTTTTGAGGAGAAAATACCAAGTGAAAACAAACACACAGGGCTCAGATTGGACTTGGAAGGATCCCAGAGGGACTGATGGTCCTGCAGCCCAACCTGGAGCTCAGCACCTCCTTGGCTGATGCAGCCCCAGGGAACTGCTGCACAGGGTGGGGGGCACAGCTCCCCCAGCCCAGCAGCCACGTTTGACACAGATATTTTTGGCAAGGCAGAGGCAGATTCCACCTCTTAAATCTTCAAGGCTTATCAAAGGGATTTTTCTTCCCCACTTTCAGCCCTGCATGTTCTTAACCACCGACATCATCTGATGTATAATAAAACAAAAATGCTTCTCTTCCCAGCTTTGCTGCTGAAGCCCAGATGATTATAGAGCTAAATCCTCAGCATATGGTGTGGGCACTGGTCTTGCAAACTCCTCATCCTGTCTTGCACCGAAGGGCAAGTTAACCCTTGGTAGGCAAAGAGTGGAACAGGCTGCCCAGGGAGGTGGTGGAGGCACCATCCCTGGAGGTGTTGAAAAGAAATAGGGATGTGGTGCTGGGGGACAGGATTTAAGCATTGGACAGGTAGATTAGCTTATGGTTGGACCTGATGATCTTCAAGGTCTCTTCCAACCAGGATGATTCTGTGATTGTGTGACCACAGATGCAGCACAGGGTGGTGGGACCCACACCCACCTGGGGCTGGGGTCATTTTCTCCTGTCCAGGCTCACATGCAGTAACTGCCTCATGAGCAGTTGCACAGCATGGGGTGGTCAGTGGGAAGGAGGGAGGCAGAGGGACAGAGGCAGGTGAAAGGTGTAGGTAATCCCAGCACCTCCATTACCCAAAATACCTGATCCTGCCTCTCTGGAAGCTGGTGGAGCCCAGAGCCAGGCAAGCTGGAGCACTGCCTGCCCCCCTGCTGTGTGGGCACAGCTCAGGATGCTGCTGGCAGGTTATAAACCCTGGGAAGAGATGAGCAAACTGGGTTGTCCAAGGAGAAGCAAGATCTTGCTGATGAGTCCAGTGCACAGGCACCATCCCACCAGACCAGAGGCAACCACAGGGAGCTGGGCCCCTCCAAGCCCAGGTTGGGTTTCCCAGGTGTTACCCCAAGGCACTTGGAAGATGCTCCTTACTGGGCCCAGCTTCCAAAACCAGACCTCCCCAGACAATCCAGCTCAGCTGCCTCCTCCACACACAGAGATGGACCCCAGGAGAACCTAAAACACTGGCTGCACCCAAAAAGTGACTGAGCATTAGCAGGGAGTGAGGGACAAATTCAGAGCATCATTCAGAGCCAAGTCTAAAGGGAGGAGGAAGGCAAGGTGGGTCCCTTGAAGTTTCTGGTTTTCATTCATACATGAACGCACTGGGGGGCTTCAGATCATTTACACTTTTCTGCTGGTTTTTTTCTGCCTCTCTTTTTCTTCCCTAAAGGGAGGAGGAAGGCAAGGTGGGTCCCTTGCAATCCCTGAGAAGTTTCTGGTTTTCATTCATACATGAACACACTGGGGGGGTTCATATCATTTACACTTTTCTGCTGTTTTTTTTCTGCTTCTCTTTTTCTTCCCCCCAATAATGGGGCCATTTCTTTTTTCTTCTCTTTCTTTTGTCTGACATCTCTCACCCACCAGTTGCACCTGAGATGCCAGTGCAATACTTGTATCACCAAAAAAAAAAGCCCAGGTTCCACAGATCCTTCCAAAATAACTGAAGTGCCTTCCTACTTCACCTGGCAAAGCTGAGAAGAGTGATGCTGGTCCCTAAAGTCAGCTCTGATGCCAATGCACGTGCAGAGGCACAGAGGTCAGTGCTGGGAAAGGGCAGTGAGACACCAGTGGGCTCACAGCCTGGAGATGCAGGTCCCCAGGATCTGCTGGTTCATGGGCTGCTCCCACATACATGGGAAGAGCAGGAGGACAAGGCTGAACTTCAGAGACAGCTCAGGAAGAGAACAGGAGAAAGCCATAACCAGGAGGAGATCTGGGGGAGGAAGGGGGGGGTGGGTACAGAAGCAAATCATGGGGGCAATCAGGGGTGGTATCAGCTGCAAAGCAGCTCAGCAAGGGCTCCAAAGCTGAGGAGAGGAGCTTCTCCATGATCCTGTGAATCTTACAAGGTCTTTGCTTCTTAGAAAGGCATCAGGATGCAAGAGAATCTTCTAAGTGCACAGAGACAGAGGCTTCTCCAAGCAACTCCCACAAATGGGTGGGGTGAGAGGCTGAGTTGGCAGCTGAGCTGCTGCAGCTCCTCAGCACTCCCAGCCCAGCCCTCCTGCTCCACGTGTGGCTTCCTGGGGAGCAAAGCCCAGAGCAAAGCTGGCCCTGAGCAGGGCCAGCACCAGGCACTTCCCAGGCTTGACTGGCAAGGAGAAAAAACTTCAACCCAAAGTCACTGTGAAGGCTCCACCTCTCCTGGACCTCTCAGCCATGACCAGGTGACTGCACAGGTTGAAACGTGCATCTTTGATCAGATCTCCAAGAAAGGGCAGGAGTGGTCAGCTGAAGTTGTTCCCTGTCAGATGCTCACACGTGGCACCATAAATCAAGCAACCCCAAAGGCCTTTCAGAGCCAGAGGACTTCACTTGGAAATCTGCTGGAGTTTCAAAAGCAGAGGCTGCAGCTGGAATTTTTTAAAAATAATTTAAAAAATAGAACTAAACTTCTACCTTCTCCCAAAGGATTCCTCTGGGATCCTTTAGCACTCTGTTCACTGCACATGCTTGTGCATATCATCAATGTACCACCCAGCTGAGGGCTCCAGGCAGCCCTGTGAACAGGGGACACGTTCTGACCCACTGGTTTCCTTCAAATAGACTTGAATCACAGACAAGGAGCTGGAGCCTTTGATAACTTGAAGGGTTGTGCCCCTGGCTGACATTCTTGCCCCCTGGGTCACTGCAGTGTTTGGCACAGCAGCAGGAAGGCTGTCAGCAGGGAGCAATCCTGCTCCTGAGTGCAGGGGACCAACAGGATGATGTCCCCAACCACCACCCTCTGCTCCCACAGCTGCGCCGACCAGATGTTCCCCCTCGCCAGCAGGGACCTGGAGTATCTGAAAGAACAAGGAGTCCTGGGGAACTGCTGCCTTGGAGAAGATGGAATGAGTGCTGAAGGAGCTGGAAATCAATTCTCTAGGAGAGGCTTTAAGTAAGATCTTTTACAGGTAATTTGTCACTTGGTAAAGGACCATCCAGTTCAATGATTTCAAGGGAGCCGCGAATATCTCAGTGGGGAGCAAGAAATGGAACATCCTGGGGGTGGAAACCAAGGTCACTCAGGCATCTGGTCTCTAAAGGGCAGGAATGTTCAGTCCCAACAGTGTTCCTTTTATAACTAGCAATATCAAGCATTAGAGCTGGGGGTGCTGGGGGAGGAGAAGCTCAACAGGAGCCCAGAACCCACTTGTGTCCTGGGCTGCATCCCCAGCAGTGGGACCAGCAGGGCCAGGGAGGGGATTGTCCCCTCTGCTCTGCTGAGACCCCTGCAGGGCTGGGGCCAGGGCTGGGGTCCCCAACACAGGAAGGACATGGAGCTGTTGGAGAGAGGCCAGAGGAGGCCCCTGAGATGCTGGGAGGGCTGGAGCAGCTCTGGAGCCAGGCTGGGAGAGTTGGGGTGTTGAGCCTGGAGAAGAGAAGGTTTCAGGGAGACCTTAGAGCACCTTCCAGTGCCTGAAGGGGCTCCAGGAAAGCTGGGGAGGGGCTTGGGACAAGGGCAGGGAGGGATGGGAGCAGGGGGAAGGGTTTCCAGCTGGAAGAGGGGAGATTTAGGTGAGACATGAAGAGAAATTCTTCCCTGTGAGGGTGGTGAGAGCCTGGCCCAGGTTGCCCAGGGAAGCTGTGGCTGCCCCATCCCTGGCAGTGTTGAAGGGCAGGTTGGATGGGGCTTGGAGCAGCCTGGGCTGGTGGGAGGTGTCCCTGCCCATGCAGGGGGGTGGGACTGGATGGGCTTTAAGGTCCCTTCCAGCCCAAACCAGTCTGGGATCCTATGATCCCTCCCTGCCTCACGAGCCAGCGCCTGCAGATGCAGCCACGCTTCCTTCCAGAGCCAGTGCTCAGCTCCCCTCTGACCTCCAGCTATAGTTATAAATAGTTAAATGTTATAAAGAAGCTGTGCTAACCCATCAGGCACCAAATAAAGCAGCCCAACCTGCAGTGTTACAGTGTCCCATGAAAGATGTCCCTGAGCCAGAGCACAACTGGTGGGCATCGCTCTTCTCTGCTGCCTCTGTGACTGGGGCTTCATGATGGCTCAGTAAAAAACAGCTGTATCAATAATGGAACCAGCTTTGACCTCCTGAACAGGGAGCAAAACAGCACAGTGGGCCATCTTGCAAAGTCGTTTTTGAAGAGGAATGTGAAGTCAAACACTGTAAAACTGCAAGGCCAGGAGAGGAGGACTGTGCATTGCTCTTGGGATGTCAGGTAGGAGCAGCAAATCTGTGTAAATCACAGGGTAATAGCCAGGAGAATTGGGGACAAGAGTCTGCAGGTGAGTCATTGTGACAAGAGGTCTCCAAAACTACCTGAAGGTGGAGGAAGGACATTTAGAAAACATCTAAGACGTTAAGGGGGTCACCCATGTTGGTAACACTTCATGTGTTGCCTCTTTGAAAACCTCACAGACAATGGCAAACAGAAGATGCAGTTTCCCCACTGGCTAAACCCCTGGCCTGGCCACCCCTTGGGTCCTGCACACAGGTTTGGTCTCCTCATCTCAGACACACTCTAGAGCTGGGGGAACATCAGCTCAGAGGACAAGAGGGTGACCAAGGGCCTTGCAGGGCTTTTGTATGAGGAAAACTGGTGGAGAGGGCCCCTCTAAGGAAAAAGAGATTGTCCCAATGGAGATATGGGAGAAGGCAACAAAACCATGAGAGCCCTGAGAGGATGTGCAGGGGGTGGCTTTTCAGTTACCTTCCTTGAGGAGGAGAAGGGACAAGGGACACCAAACTAAAGTAGCAGGAATTGTCTTCATGCAACAGGGAACAGACTCACTGCCCTCCTTGCCAAGGAAAAGGCCAAGTGCTAAAACCTTGCATAGGATCAAGGGAAAAGTGGAGCAGGATTTGGAGCAGAGATTCCCCAAGGGCTACTGAACATCTCAGCAGGCTCCAGGAATCCCCCAGCAGCCCCAGTCTCTCCCCTGTGCTAAGGGGGAGGTGCAGGGGACAGGGCAGGGAGCTGATGGAAGGTGCACCATGGACATGCTTGTAGAGCATCTAAGATTCCACAAGAGAAGGTCCTCCCAGATCAATGCCTGCCCAAAAGGACTGGTGGGCCAGCAGGTGGCTTTTTGAAGGGATCCCTGCTGAGCTTGGACTCGGGCACGACCTGCAAAGGAGATGGATTGAAACCTCATGCAATTTGCTGAGTTCCTGAAGGCAGCAGAGGCTGAATGCAGAGAGTTTCAGGGGGGGCTCAGAACACTGAGAGAGTGGATGACAAAAATGGCAGGTGAAATTCAATCCAGACAAATGTGAAGGGATGCACTTGGGAAAAACAAATCCTGACTTCACTGTAATGGGCTCTGAAAAACGACCACTCAGGAGCAAGGACAGGAGCTATAATGTACAGCTGGGTGAAAATGTCAGTGCAGCTCTCTGCAGTGGTCAAAGAATGAGAAAATTGAAGGCAGGAAACAGAGAACAAAACAGAAACCATCCCTGGAACATACTGAGGTTCATCTGCAGGAAGAAAACTGTAGCTGCCTCCCTCCTGGCCTCAGGAGGCACATGGCAATGCCAGAGAAGAGGAGTAAGAAGGGGAAACCAGATGTAATTTGGTGTGGAGCTATTAAAGAGAGGCCAAAGGGAGTCCCTAAGGCTGTTGGAGCTGAGGAAATGTCATCTCTCCAGGCTGATGCTGCCCTCAAGGGCTCCTGTGAGCACTGGCCCTCTCTGTGGCTCCTGGGGGAGAAGATCAAGGGCAGGCTCTGCTGGGACCACGTGTGTGGCCACCCCAGGAAGGTGCTGGAAGATGAGGGAAGCACCAACACCTGGATCCAGGTGTTCAGC
>NW_009954411.1:147137-156872 GCF_000747805.2 Chaetura pelagica | reverse complement strand
TCAGCAGGCTCAGGCTTGGTCCTCTCTTGTGTCATTTGCCCTTGTGTCTCTTGACTTCATCTCTAGTGGGGATGGCCTGCTCTGTTTGTCACATGCACTTGTTGAGAAGTGCAGATGGGACTGCAGGGCCCTGCTCTCATCCTTCTTTACACTTGAGCTCTCAGCTCAGCCTGTGTTTTGCAAAAGCTGTGAAGGTCAAGCCTTGTGGATCTCATCACTGTGAAGGTTGCCTCTTCTTCCTTCCCTCTGTTTCCTGGTCTTTAACCTGATGTCCCTCTGGAAGGACATTCCTTCCCATTCCGTGGTGTCTTTGGGATCCTTGAAGGTTTCTTACATCTCCTCTGACCAGACAACTTGTTAAAAGTCTCCAGGAAATCCAAGCAGATGATGTCAACTGGATCTCTCAGCCACTCGACTCCCTGGCCTTGCTGACTCCTCCAGGAACCCCAGGAGCCCAAGGTGGACCTTCCATTCACAAAAGCCATTCTTGAGTTTCCCTACCACCCGTGTCTCCCTCATCCCCCTCCACACCCCAGTTCCACCTCCTTTCAACATCAGTTTTCATAACCTGCTCTTCCTGGATCTGCTCAGAAGCATTTTTTCAAATCAAGGTCTCACTGCTTTCATTCCCTCTGATAGTGAGAAAATTTTCCATGAGAGGTTTCCCAGCAGAGTTAATACAGTTAATAGCTCAGCTATTTCATCCTTGAATTCCTCCAGAGCTCTTGACTGAGCAGCACCCAGTGCCATCAAACTGGTCACGCTGGTTTTGTCAAGTTGTTTTATAACTTCATCTACTGAAACATCACTTGGAGACACATTTTCTGACTCGTCCCCCCATCAAGAAGGGTTCTGGGCTGGGAACTCATGTAAACTCCTCTTGCAAGGACAGAAAACATTTGTTTAACTCCCCTCCTGCAGGATGATGCTCTTCACTGGGTGTTTTGCAAGGAGATGATTTGTCAGCCCTAGAGATGCTCCCGTGGGCTTCAGGCAGTGAAGAGAAAGGAAATGCCCCTGGCATGCAATGCCTGAGCCACCAGTAGGTACTGGGGGGATGAGAGGGGCCCTGCAGCTGGTGCTGCTGGGGAAGCTCATCCCAGGGGCAGAGAACTTCATGTGTGGGAAGACAAAAGAAGAGGTGGCCAGTGGGGGCCGTGCTGTCTGCAAGCTCAAGGGTGGGGAAAGTGTCCTGGGGCTGCTCTCAGGGTGTCCCCTGGCCCTGCTGGGACAGTTCTGCCCCTGCCGCAAAGATGGGCTTTTGGGTGCTGGGTCCAAGGTTTGGGTCTTACCAAGGCCATGTGAGAAGGGTCCTGTGGGGTTTCAACCCTGGCAGGTTGAACTGTCACATCTTCATGCTCTTGCAGAGAGGTCAGTCTGCTCCCCAGCACCAGGTGCTGGTATAAAAACAGGAGGTGGTGCTTTGGAAAGAGCAATATCCTAAGGGCAGGAAAGGCTGGTAGATGGGAGGTGCCCTCAGGCTTCATGTTGAACCACCAGGGCCAGCAGGAAGGGGCACCTCCCTCCTTGCTGCCTGGTGCACCTAAACCAAAGCCCACCTGGAGCTGCCACTGTGGCTTTTAGACTTGGTGCTGCCCTAAACCCTGTGGCTTTCACAGGAGAACAACCCTCAGTCTCCAGACAAACAGGACCTGCTGCCTGGGTATGAGCAGCCCAGTTTCAGCAGCAGAGCTGAGCTGAGCCTTGTGCAGAGCAAACTTGCCATCTAGTGGGTGAGAGGGTCTCTGCAGAGGTGGCTGGGGGTTGCTGCCCTGCAGGTCACCAGGGCAGGATTTACCTCTAAGAGATGCCACCTACAAGGCAGAGTTTCCACCAACCCAGACCTGGGGGTGAGAAGAGTTTCCTCCCCACAGGGACTGGTGCAACTGGTCTGTGGCTGGTGATGGCAAAGAGACTGGATGGGCAATCTTATCAGAGAATCCCAGGATGGTTTGGGTTGGAAGGGACATTAAAGATCACCCAGTCCCAACCCCCCTGCATGGGCAGGGACACCTCCCACCAGCCCAGGTTGCTCCAAGCCCCATCCAACCTGCCCTTCAACACTGCCAGGGATGGGGCAGCCACAGCTTCCCTGGGCAACCTGGGCCAGGCTCTCACCACCCTCACAGCAAAGAATTCCCTCCTCATGTCCAACCTCAATCTCCCTCTTCCAGTTTTAATCCATTCCCCCTCATCCCACCCCTCCCTGCCCTTGTCCCAGGTCCCTCCCCAGCTTTCCTGGAGCCCCTTCAGGCACTGGAAGGTGCTCTAAGGTCTCCCTGGAGCCTTCTCCTCTCCAGGCTCAACACCCCAACTCTCCCAGCCTGGCTCCAGAGCTGCTCCAGCCCTCCCAGCATCTCTGTGGCCTCCTCTGGCCTCTCTCCAACAGCTCCATCTCCCTCCTGTGTTGGGGACCCCAGAGCTGTTCCCAGCCCTGCAGGGGTCTCAGCAGAGCAGAGTAAACCCCTGGTGCTCACTGGGAAGTGGCTCCCAAGGGACTGGGAGCACCAGTGGTTTTCTTTTCTCAGAATGTTCTGGGGGTTGACAAAGAAAATGATTCAGCATTTGCAACAGTGACATTAAGAGAATAAATGTGAATATGCTTCTCTTCTCACAGCTCCCTGGGAAGGATGGGGCCTGCAGCCCCACACCAAGGGTCACTGATAACCCAGTGTCTTCCAGAAAAAATGGGTAAGAAGTAGGTAAAAAGAATAACCAGCTCTGCACATCCCCCTTTCCCCAAATCCCTGAGGGACCAGCTGGGTGGGGCTTTGCCAGGAACCTGAGCTTCCTTCAGGAACATGAGGAGGTGCCAACAGGGACAGCTCTGGTTGTCCACCCTCAGTTGCAGATCCCTGGGCAGCAGGATTGCTTCTGATTAACCAGCTTCTTTCTAAAGGGTCTGAGAATTTATTTCTATAAATAGATACATATAAATACAAATACACAGCCAGACATCTCTATCTGAGGACAGGCACTGCTGCATGGCCACACTTCTGGGCTACAGAAGCAACGTGAGTAGAAAAGCTCTTGTTGTCCTGTGTTCTCCAGCACCAGCAAGATTTAAGTGCCACAAAGCAAACATGTTCAGTTAATTACTCTCACTTCCTTAGGGATGGTGGAAATTACTAGGAAAACACCTTTGTTAAATCCCCAGTACCTAGAATTTCTGGGAAGTCTTTGTTAAAACCTCTGGATGCCTCAGCTCCAGCACTGCTACTCACAAAGCAGGAGGACCAGGGTAATGACCCTTCAAACTAAAAATGTCTTTGCTGAAATTCGTTGAAAAGCTGAGAAACTGCCACTAAAAGGTGAGCATGGATCATATCCCCCTTATGGCTCAGAGTTCCAGGAATAAGGGGAGTGTGTTTTCCAGAGTAAAAACAGATATCCTGGTTTTTTCTACCCCTGTTGAGATGATGGTGTTTGTCACCACAACTCAGGCATCTTCCCACTGTGTGCAGCCACCTCAGGGTCATTCAGCTGTCACTGGTCCCTCCAGTATGGGCCAGCATGGCACTCAACCAGGAAACTGGTTCCCAGTCACAGGGATGACCTTGGAAATGGGTATAGAAAGAGGCATTGGCTGGAATTCCTGGGGATGCTGGGAATTCAGGAGCCCATGACAAACCTGCTCCTGCTCAACCATCAGGAGCCCTTTCCTGAGAATGAGGGAATGACTCACATGGGCAGGAACCTCCTCCAATCACCCACCCTCCTCCCTGGAGAATGGGAACTAAGCAGCTCCAGATGTGCCACCAATTAACTGCCAGTGCCCCAGCCATAAATAACACTGGGAATTGCTCAGGATGGGAACAACATGTGTCTAATTACCTAGAGATTAAGAGAATTGATCACAGTAAGACAAGCCCAGCCCTGCTAAACAGCAACACCAGCCATGCCATGCAAACCATCCCATTATGCTCTATCAGCAAAACATGTCCCTGGTGGAGCCACACTCTTCAGGGATGGTGGGAACTGGTCGTGGTGGGAATTCAAAGAAGCTCAAATGAAACACAAGCTGGTGACCATGTGGGTTTCTCAAGGTTTTTGTCATGGAGATCTCGAGGTGCTGGAGCCAGGACTGAGGCAACAAAGCTGGGGAAGGGCCTGGAGAATCAATCTGATGAAGAACACTTGAAGGAGCTGGGAATGTTTAGTTTGAGGCTGAGGGGAGACCTCATCAGTCTCTACAACTGCCTGAAAGGTCATTGCAGAGAGGTTGGTGCTGGTCTCTTCTCACAGGTAATTAGTGACAGAACAAGAGGGAAGGGCTTCAAGCTGCACCAGGGCAGATTCAGACTGGACATTAGGAGAAACAGTTTCCCAGAAAGAGTGGTCAGGCACTGGAAGAGGCTGCCTGCCCATGGAGGTGGTTGAGTCACCATCCCTGGATGTGTTTAAGGGTCGTTTGGATGTGGTGTTGGTGGAGATGGTTTAGGGGAGAACTTTGTAGAGCAGGGATGATGGTTGGACTGGGTGATCCCAGGGGGCTTTTCCAACCTGACAGGTTCTGTGACTCTGTGAACAAACAGGTCTCGTCACCACCAAACACAGAACCCCCCAACACCCAGAGTGAGCAAAACCACTCCTTACTACTTGCTGTTTTCAGGGGTGTTGAGTAACTAAATGTTTTAAGTGAACTGCTGGAGCTGACCCTGGTCATCACAACCCCCCCAGGAACAGTGGGAGACAGCACAGGCAACAAATGCTGCTGATGAAGTCGAATCCTACAGAAATGATTGGAATGAGGCAGTAGACAGCAAATATGCCTTTAGTTAAGCACCACTGCACACTGCATTAGTGTCTGACACTAATAACTAACCAGGAGAACAAAAAAAAATGTCTTTTACAGGCTGGTGTTGTCTTGGAATCATCAAAATTAATCAGCAGATAGTGAATGCAGAACCATAAAATCACCACGCTCCACAGTCCCTGTTGATTGGTTGGAGTTAGTCATGGTAATTAAAGGAGTATGGCTGATTAACCAGTATTGCCCAGGAATGGTGGGAATTAGTTAATTAACAGAAGGCAGGCCCAATTTTGTTCAGACAATGCTGACAAGGAGCTGCAGGGATTTCTCCCCATGAGCAGAAATCCTCTGCTTACCTGGCACTTCCCAGGAAACTGCTGCAATCAAATGTGACTAAAATTAACTGCCAGCCCCAAAAGTGGCAACAAGCACCTGACTGCATCAGCAGAAAGTAAATATCTCTTCAATTAGCCACTGCCTGCAGCTCCCACAAATGGTGCAAGTCTCTGCCACCACCCCAAAGGCTCTGATTAACCAGCACTGCTTAAGAATCAGCATCATGAGTGAGGAGGAGACAAACACGTGCAATAGGGACAGGGAAGCAGCCCTACCCTGGGTTCCCCAGGGTGACTGCTCCTGCTGTGCTCTGTTTCTCAGTGTGGGTGCCCAGGAGGTGACCACAGACCAGCTGAGCCCCTTCCTCATGGTCTCCTGGCTGGTCTGTGTGGCTGCATTGAGCCCCTGGGACTCCAGCTCCTGCTGAGGGATGCTGCTGAGCCCTGCTGGTGCTGCCCATGACAGCAGCCTCCTTCTGCCTGGGGCCTGTCCTGGGCAGGTCAGACTTGTACCCTGGTCTCCAGCCTTCAGTTCACACAGAATCACAGAATCCTTCTGGTTGGGAAAAACCTTTAAGATCACTGAGTCCAACCACAACCCATCTCTGCCAATCATTAACCCAGCTCCACCAAGTCCAGGGCTTAAACCATGTTCCCAAGCACCACACCTATGCATCTCTTCAACACCTCCAGGGATGGAGACCCAACCACCTCCCTGGGCAGCCTGGGCCAGGGTCTCATTACCCTTGCAGTGAAGACATTTTTTTCTGACATCCAATCTAAACCTCCCCTGGCACAACTTGAACCCTTTTATTCTTCTCCTATCACTTGTTACTTAGGAGAAGAGACCAACCCCCTCCTCACTCCAACCTCCTTGCAGGCAGTTGTAGGGAAGGAGAAGCCTCCTCTCAGCCTCCTTCCCTCCAGGCTTTTTCAGGACACTTTTCTGCCTTCCACTGAGTCCTTTTCATGTCACACCAGGATCTCCATGCTGTTCTCAAACATGCTATGACTTGTCACCTTCATGCTCCTGCTCAGCAGCAGCACCCGTGGCCCATCTAGGGATGCAACTAATTTCCCACACGCCTGGGCAATAATTCCAGCTAATTACCCTCCCCTGCAATTCCAGCAGAAGCCTGGGGACAACACTTTCCTCCTGACAAGCACCACTGATGATGCAGAAGTCTCTGAGGTGGTTGGGACATGATTATCCCCATGCAACTGCTCCTGGCTGCTCTGCCTGGTACCTCCCCTTGGGAAGCAACGAGCGCAGCTCACACGAAACAGGGATGTCACCAATTACTCTGCATTTCTCAGAGTGGGGAATTTAATCAGCACCAGGCAAATATATCAGCAGTGAACCACAGGAACCTGCAATCCCCAGGCATCAGGAGATACTCTCCATAAGTAAATATCTCTAATGGGTGAGCACTCACCATAAGAACACACAGAATCTCTCAACCAGAAGGCAAGTGATGGTCCAGCTGAGCAGCCCTGCTGCAGGTGGGTGGCTCTGCCAGCATCCCAGAACACTGGATTTCAGTCTGGCCTCAATTCATTTCATCCAAGCATGAGGTGGGGAGCATAAAATCACAGAATGCCAGGCTGGTTTAGGTGTGAAGAGACCCTAAAGATCACCCAGTCCCACCCCCCACGGGCAGGGACACCTCCCACCAGCCCAGGTTGCTCTAAGCCCCATCCAACCTGCCCTTCAACACTGCCAGGGATGGGGCAGCCACAGCTTCCCTGGGCAACCTGGGCCAGGCTCTCACCACCTTCATAGTGAAGAATTTCTTCATAATATCAAATCTCAATCTCCCCTTTTAGCTTAAAACTCCAGTTTGAAGCATCTTCAGCTTCACCCCCTCGGCCACCCAGGACCCCAACAGGCAGGAGGGCTGAAAAGCTGAACGTGCTCCAGACCTACCCCGTGTCCCTCAGCACCATCTCCAGGGCTTGGAAACCCCTCCAGGGATGGGGACTCCCCCCATGCCCTGGGCAGCCTGGGCCAGGGCCTGAGAACCCTTGCCAGGGAGAAATTGTTCCCCAGATCCAATGTGAACCTCCCCTGGCACAACCTGGCCAGGTGGACACGAACTGGATCACATTCAGCCACCCAGCAGCAGAGTGGGGTGGTGCTGGTGTGGGGGCAGGGATTGCAGCCTGTTCCCCAGACCTGCCCACCCCTCACTGGGGTCTGGGCAGGGTCTGGGCCCCCTCCAAACATCTCCCACCCTGCCAAGCCTGTGCCAACTGTGCTGCACCTCTCTGGAGGTGACCAAGACAGCCTTGCTGGAGGAGATGGGGACCAGGAGGGTGGCAAAGAGCCACCTGCAGGAGCTGGGGGAGAAGGTGCAGCTGCTCCCCAGCCACCACCACCCACCTTCTTGGCCACCTGGGCATACTCATGGCTGATGTTCAGCACCCCGAGGTCCCTATGCTGGGCAGCTCCAGCCACTCATCCCCAGCCTGCAGCTTTCCCTGGGCTTGTTGTGGCCCAAGGGCAGGACCTGGCACTTGGCCTCGTTGAACCTCATGCAATTGACCTCAGCCCATGGATCCAGCCTGTCCAGGACCCTCTGCAGAGCCTTCCTCAAGCAGATCAACCCCCCCACCCATCTTGGTGTCATCTGCAGCCTCACTGGGGGTGCCCTCAACCCCCTCACTGAGGCCATTGACGAAGATGCCAAACAGAAGTGGCCGCAGCACCAAGCCCTGAGGGACTCCACTAGTGACCAGCTGGACTGAGCTCCATTGACCACCACTCTCTGGGCTTGGCCATCCAGCCAGTGTTTGATCCAGCAGACACCAGGCCCATCCAAGCCATGAGCAGCCAGTTTTTCTCGTGAGGATGCAGTGGGAGACACTGTCCAAGGCTTTGCAGAAGTCCAGGCTGACCATGTCCAAAGCCTCTCCCTCACCCAGCAGGTGGGTCACCTTGTCATGGAAGGAGATCAGGTTCATCAAGCAGGACCTGCCTTTCACAAACCCCTGCTGGCTGGGCCTGACCACCTGGATCCACCAGCCCAACCCTCAGCCTGGGCTTGTAACCCATGGCCACCTCCATAAGCCAAAGGGGAGGAAGAGGTTCCTGAAGAGGACAAATGGAATTCATTGTGCTTGAAACTCAGCAGCAGATACTTTGGGCGTGGAGCAATGTGGGAGCAATGAGAGTTTGAATTCCCATTGTCCAGCACTTTCCTCACACCAACAAGTCCTTCAAAGAGGATGAACAAAAGAGTCTCTGAGAGCTGAATCTCTCTGTAAACTCACTCCCCTCTCCTTCCAGTAATTCTTACCATCCAAGCTCAAAGCCTCCCCATCACCCTTCACCATTTTCATGTCATCCCCAACTCCTCCCAGCCCTGCTTGGGCAGGCAAACAGTGACAAACCAACCCAAACACTTCCATCAACTGGTGAGGAACCAGCAAGTCCTGTTAGGAAAGTCCATCTCCAAAGCAAAGTGAACCACAGTTAACCATGGTTGATCTTCAGCCTCCTCCAGGATCAAAACCTTTGTGCACGTGACAGAGAGGAAAGGGCTGAGACTCAGACAGGGAAGCCCATGGGTGAAATTCCCAGATCTGGGAATGTTCCTGAGATCATTCAGAGACTTGAGAGCCATTTCTGCTTCAAGCTTCTGCTAAAGGGTCAGTTTCCTCTTTCCCATCCATCTGGCCAGGAACCTCAGGCAGAGCTGTTGGCAAAGACACTGATGGAACTTTGCAAGCATTTGGGTTTTAATTAAAAGCTCTTAAAAAAAACCAAACCAACCAATGGAGCCTGCACAAAAGTTCTCTTTGTGAAACTTCAAGGGGAATAAAAACAATGGAATCACTTCCCAAGGGAACAGCAACATCATAAGTCACTTCAGAAACCTCCCCAACCCAACCCTGCTGAAAAACAGAATGAAAACCACTGTTCTTTTCATTGGAAAGAAATTATTTCAGTTCTCATCCCCCTCCTTCCTCAGGAGGGAGGTGGAGCAATAAAGCACTGCAAGGAATTGGAATTTTCCCCCCTTACAGATGGAGGAACTTCCCTTGGGTGAATGGAGAAGCCCCCCAAGTCCCCAACAGCCTCCCCAACGTGGAGAGCCTGAGAAACTGGTTTGTCCTTCACAGAAGAAAATGAAAGCACCTGAACAGAGCCATTCCCAGCTGTGTTTTGGGGTGGTCTTTTTTCCTTTCTCTGTGCTCCTGCCCTGGCACTTGCTCAGACACCTCCCAGAGCCTCCAACACCCTCAGCCAGCAGAAGTTGCACCCCCAGGTGGACAGACCCCCAGAGCAAGGAGCTGCAGCTGAAGGGAGAAGAGGAAAGGGAAGGCAGAGGAGCAGGACAGTCATGTCCTACATCAGCTCAAGCTTCTTTGCATCCTGAGCTGGGCCCAGTCCCCTCACTGGGTCAGCAAGGGGAGGTTTCTCCTGGGGGAGGGAGGTGAATCCCACCAGCCAAGGGCTGCTCAGTGCCAAGGGTGGCCAAGGGGGTGTCCAGACCCCCAATCCCAAGCAGCTCCATGGGTTGGATGGAGGGTAAAATCCTGTCCTGAGCAAGAAGTCAGTGGCAAACATCCCCTGAGCCTCCTGCACCTCCTTTTGGGGTGAGCCCAGCTGAGCCCCTGGGCTGGGTTAGGCAGGAGGCAGGA
>NW_009954411.1:136456-146647 GCF_000747805.2 Chaetura pelagica | reverse complement strand
AGGAATGCCAGCACCATTCCTGCCTGAAGCTCTGTCTAGGGGGGTTTCTGCCCCTCCATGAAGGTACCTCCCATCAGGCTGAGCTCTCCTTGCTCTGCACCTCCTGTTGCTTTGAATTAGTCCCTTTGGTGAGGTTCTCCCTCTGCTGTCCCTGCTGAGGACACATCTGGAAGAGTGTCCAGTTCTGGGCTCCCCAGTTCATGAGGGACCAGGAACTACTGGAGAGAGTCCAGCACAGGCCACAGAGATGCTGAGGGGCTGGAGCATCTGCCTGTGAGGAAAGGCTGGGAGAGCTGGGGCTGCTCAGCTGGAGGAGGAGGCTGAGGGGAGATCTCATCAACACTGATCAGTATCTACAGGGGGTGCCAGGGGATGGGACCAGACTCTTCTCAGGGGTGCCCAGTGAGAGGACAAGGGGCAATGGGCACAAACTGGAGCACAGAAGGTTCAAATTAAACATGAGGAGAAACTTCTTTACTCTGAGGGAAACAAAGCCCTGGGACAGGCTGCCCAGGGAGGCTGTGGAGTCTCCTCTGGAGACATTCCCAACCTGTTTGTTTGTGTTCCTGTGGGATCTGCTCTAGCGGATCCTGCTCTAGCAGGGGTTGGACTAGATGATCCCCAGAGGTCCCTTCCAACCCTCAGCACCCTGTGAGGCAGTGGCACAAGGTGAGTCCCTTGTCCCAGGCTGTGTCTGTCCCTCAGCCCTTGCTGTGCAGCCCAGCTCTGCTCCCAGCACAGCCACGCTCCCCTGGCTGCCCCCCTGATGTGCCCTCCAGCTGCAGCTCCTGCATCTGGTGCTGGAGATGGTGCAGGAGCCCCGGGGACCCCCCCGGGGCTGGGGGGCAGGCAGGTGCCCAGGGACAGGCAGGAGGTGGCACCGGTGACTCTGGCTCTGCAGGAGAAAGGGAAAGGTCAGCCCGGGCTTGGGAGGGTCAAGAGGGTCTCACAGGCACATCTCTGTCTCCTCTTGGCTGGTGTCCCCAGTGCCTGTGTTGGAGACCAGCTGTGGAGACACGGGGCAAGTGCCCAGCCTGGCTGGGCATGTCTGCCCTGCACATCACCTGGGGAGGGGGGATGGAGCCTGCACAGGGCAGGGCTGGCCTGGCTGGAGGGGACTGGGAGGTCCCCACCAGGCAGAGCAGCCCTCCCCCTGAAAGCCACAAGAAACCCCTGAACCCCCCACCCCAACCTTGCAAGGGCCAGGAGGAGCTTTGGAGCAGGACCTGAAACACTCACCTGGGAGCAGGACCTGAAACGCTCCTTCAGGGCTCCCAGAGCTGCTGCCTCCTCCTTGCAGAGCTGCTGCCCCTGCTCACGCTCCTGCAGCTGGACAGGAACAGCCCCACTCACCACCAAAGGGCCCAGGGGGGCTGGAGAGGGGCTGCTCTCAGCAGGCATCCCACCACCCTGCACACCAGGGGGTTCAGGTTCCTCCAAGGGCTGAGACCTGCCATGGATTCCACCTCCTTCACAGCTGCAGAGAGGGGCTGGGGGCTTTGCAGGTGGTTGAGGAGAGGGGAGACCCTGCCCAGCCCCATCACCACCCTGTCCCAGGGAGCAGGCAGAGGGTGTGAGCCCAGAGGCTGGAGCCTGGCAGCACCATCCCCAGCCCCGTGCCAGCCCTTGGCCACTGCAGGGTGTCCTGGGGGGGCTGCCAGCCCAGCAGTGCCCCAGAGGAGGGGACAGATGGTGCAGACAGGGCAGGAGGGTCACCAAAAGCCCCCAGCCCCAAGCACCCAGCCATGTGGTACAGGCAGAGGGCACAGCCCAAGGAACCAGGGCTGCCCTTGGGGGCAGAATCACTACATTGTTTTGGTTGGAAAAGGCCTTTGAGATCATCAGATCCAACCACTAACCCAGCCCTGCCAAGGCCACCACTGCCCCATGTCCCTCAGCACCATCTCCAGGGCTTGGAAACCCCTCCAGGGATGGGGACTCCACAAGTTCCCTGGGCAGCCTGGGCCAGAGCCTGACAGCCCTTGCCAGGAAGAAATTGTTCCTAAGATCCCATCTAAACCTCCCCTGGAGAAACTTGATGCCATTTCCTCTTGTCCCATCACTTGTTCCTGGGGAGCAGAGACCAACCCCCCTGGCTCCAACCTCCTCTCAGGCAGCTGCAGAGCCAGCAGGTCTCCCCTCACCTCCTGGTCTCCAGGCTGGACACCCCCATCTCCCTCAGCTGCTCCTTGGAAGTTCTCCAGCCTCTTCTCCTTATGCTCCAGCCCCTTGCCCAGCTCCATTGCCCTTCTCTGGACACGTTCCAGCCCCTCCATGTCCTTCTTGTCCTGAGGAGCCCAGCACTGGTCAAAGCCCACCCTGGCTCAGTGGCTGTGCAGGCTGAACCCCCCAGGATGATCCCCCATCACCCGATCCCCTCCTTCCTCCAGCCAGCAGGTCTCTGGGCTCCCTCTGCCCTGAGCAGCTCCCGGAGGTGATGCTGGACCTGCTGCTGGAGGCTCCACAGGACACACAGCGCCTGGCTGGGGGAGCAGGGGCAGCTGGAGGAGGCCAGGGCAGAGGAGGAGCTGCTGTGCCTGGAAGCTGCAGCTGCCTCCTCCAGAAACCACGTCCCGGGGCTGCGGGAGCAGGACCTGGGGGAGAAACCTGCCCTGCTGGGACTGACCTGATGGCTGCTGGGCCAGGGCCCTGCCCGGCGGCTCTGCTGGGGATGTGTGGGCACCAGCACCGTGAGGGGGTTCCCGTGGGCAGGGACCCCCCAGCCAGCCCCAGAGGGAACCTCGGGAGGTGCTGCCAGGAGCTGCCACCAGCCCCGTCGTGGGGGAGCTGCTGTGGGGACAGGGACAGGTCAGAGCAGCCCCAGCGCTGCCCCCCCAGCCTGCTCAGCCTCTGGCATAAAAGCTCTTGGCTTTGCAGCCAGGTCAGAGCTTCTTGGAAAGACCTGGAGCCACCGTGAACACCCAGGGAGGTTTGGCAGGAGCAGGTCAAGGTGGAGGATCCCAGGGAGGCATCTCTGCCCTCCTGAGGGCTCCCAGCTCAGGGCACAGCAAACTGCTGCCTGGCAGGACCCACTCTTGCCTCGTGGGCAGGGGGGACACATCTGGGGGGAGCAGCACATCTGGGCTGCTGTGCTCCTCAGCTGCTGCCCCCCAGCCAGGCCAGCTGCTCTGCTGTGCTCAGACATGCCCAGCCATGGTGTGTCCCAGCAGCTGCCCCCTGTCCCCTGGACACTGATCTGCAGTTATTCCATATCCCCACCCATGCCCTTCTCCCCTCCCCTACCTGCTTCTGGGTCTCCTGGAGCTGCTGAAGGACATCCCTCTTCTCCTTCTGAAGCAGCACTTGGAGCTGCTCCAGGGCTTCCAGCCTCTGCTGCAGGAGGGAGCAGCTACGATGCCCCAGCTCCTGGAGCCTCTGCAAGAGAAGCTGGGGTCCCAGCACCCCTCCTGGCAGCCCACATCCCACCCCCAGCTCCAGGAAGGCTATTCCCAAGGGAAGTCTCCCCGCAGGATGCTCAAATCCCTCCTGGCCAGGGTGGCACCACCTCAGCCTGCCCTGGCACGGGGCTTGATGATCCCCTGTGGCAAGAGCTGAGGTTTGGGGAGCTGGTGGCCTCATCCTGGGGATCCCCACCCCGGGATCCCTGGGGAGCTGCAAGCCCTGCCTGCTCCTCCTGCCTGAGCCCAGGGCTTCCCAGGGACCTCCTGACCTGCAGACCAGTAACCCCAGGGGGTGCACAGCCACACCAGCAGTTTCCCTGACTAATTCTGCTCTTAAAAGCTCCAGATAAAACCTTCCTGGGGCTCTGACAAGGGACGTGCTCCCTCCCAGGGCCCCACCAGTGTGACCAGGGCCCCCTGGAAAGCCACAGGGCACTGACCCTGTGCAGCTCCAGCCTCTCTTCCTGCAAAGCTGATCTTTCCTGTCGCTTCCCCTGCAGCCCCTCCCAGCAGCTGCCACGGATTCTCTGCCCCTGGAAAAAAAAAATCCCCCCTTTCCACCCTCCTGCCTCTTCCAGCAGCCACCTCTGGCCCTGCTCCCCCTCCCAGAGCAGTCAGTGGCCATGGCCAGCACAGCCCCTGCACCCTGCCCATCCCCAGCCCATCAAGAGCACCCCAGGACCTGGAGACCCCCCCCAGCCTGTCCCTGTCACCTGTGCCTGGCCAGCCCAGGTTCATCTCACCATCCTCTCCAGGTCCATCAGGTCCTGCCTGCAGGTGTCCTGGGTGTGTGGCAGCAGGTCCAGCCCAGCCCTGTGGTGGGGAAACCATCACCCACCTCCTTCTCTGCAGGCAGAGACCCTCAGAGGGTCCCCACCCAGCACCTTCCTGGGCCTCCAGTGCCATCTTCTGCCCTCAGGACAGGCATGGAGACAATCCCAGGGTGGGTTGGATGGGAAGGGAAGGTTAAAGCTCATCTAATCCAACCCCCCCCCAGTGAGCAGGGACATCTCCAGCCAGACCAGGCTGCTCAGAGCCCTGTCCAACCTGACCTGGAATGCTCCCAGCAGGCACCTACCACCTCTCTGGGCAACCTGGGCCAGTGTCTCACCACCCTCAGAGTATAAAATGTCTTCCTAACACCCAGTTTGAACCTCTTTTTCTTCAGTTTACAGCCATCACCCCTTGTCCTATTGCTACAGACCCTGCTAAGAAGTTTGTCCCCATGTCTGTGGGCCTGTCCTGACCCCAGCACAGGATCCCCCCCTGGCAGCCCCAGCTTACCTGGCTCTGTCCCCTTCCCTGCAAGTCTCTCTTGCAGTGGATCCCAGCTCTCGTGTCCCCTCCTGGCTCCTCAGCAGGTGTTCCACAGCAGGCTGGTGGCCAGGAGCAGGCTGAGCACCCACCTGCTCCTTTTCCTGTGCGTTTCCACGGCCAACACATGGGACACGGGGACAGGCTTGGTCTCCTGGCCACATCCCCTCCACTCTCCACACCCCCTGACCCATGGCTGAGCACCTTGGGGCCAGGTGTGCACTTGGTGGCACAAACCCCCCTGCTGCACCCCAGGACACACCTGGCAGGGCAGCTCAGCTTCCTGCTCCCCAGGCTGCCAGCAGGACCTGGCTGCTCCCCCTGGGCAGGGTGACAGGTCTGGTCTCCCTGGGCAGGGTGACACGTCTGGTCCCCCTGGGCAGGGTGACAGGTCTGGTCTCCCTGGGCAGGGTGACACGTCTGGTCCCCCTGGGCAGGGTGACACGGCTGCTCCCCCTGAGCAGGGTGACACGGCTGCTCCCCCTGAGCAGGGTGACAGGTCTGGTCTCCCTGGGCAGGGTGACACGTCTGGTCCCCCTGGGCAGGGTGACAGGTCTGGTCCCCCTGGGCAGGGCGACACGGCTGCTCCCCCTCGCCCAGGAGGTCCCACAGCCCTGGTGGTACCTGCAGGAAACAAGTGGCACTTGGGGAGAGGAGCCCACCCCCCCCAGACAGACCCCAGGAGCAGCTGGAGCTGGTCCCTGCCATGCCCCTTCCCCCGCTGGGTCTGTCCCCCGGGTCCTGGTGCTGCTGCTGGCAGAGCCTCTCCCTGCCCTGGCCCTGCTGCTGCTGGCAGAGGTGCCCAGGGCTCCCCGGGGACAGGCAGCACCTGGTTCTTCACTGCGCAAGGTGATGGTCACTGGGTCTTCCCGAGAGCATGGACCACCATGTGGCCAGTCCCCCCAGCCCAGAGCCCGCTGAGGGGAGGGTGGTGGCCAGGGAGCCCCCCAGGCCACCCCCAAACCCTTGCTCTGGCTCAGTCTGGAGATCCTTCCTCCCAGGGACTCCAGGCTCTCCCTCCTCACCAGAGGTGGAGACCTGCTCTGCGAGGGACGTCTGCCCATCCCCACTGCCAGATGTCCATGGGTGTCCCAGCTTCTCCCTGTAGGGATCAAGGATTCATCCTGCCCAAGATCATCTCCCTCAGCAGGGACATACCCAAAAGGCTCATCTTCCTCCTCCTTGGAGAACAGCTGGGGCTCCACCATGGTCTCCCAAAACCTGTCAGCAAAGTCTTCGGTGCAGATAGAGCTGGAGCTGCTCCTGTTCCCCGCGCTGGGCTGGGAGCTGAAGAGCTGAGCCATCCCCTGGCAGTGCTCCTCCCGTGGCACAGGGCTGGTGGCACCCTGGGGACAGCTGGCACAGTGTTCTTCCAGCCCCCATTAGGCTTCAGAGTGAACACAGCAAGAGCGACACGGCCCAGCCCACCCACCGCCCGGGGCTGAGGGCCACACCACAGGGGGGCCAGGTGGATCTGCAGGGCATGGATGTTTGGCTTCCATCGAAGCCCAGACACCAGCACACTCCTACCCAGGAGCTGCCCTGGACCCCTGCTGCCTGCACCACAGCACGGGCTGACCCCCCACCCTGACCCCTGCTCACCTGGCCAAGCTGGGCTGGGGCAGGCAGGGAGGCTGAGTTGTGTGTGTCTGTCACCTGGCAACACAACAGTGTCCAGTCAGTCTCAGCCTGTCCTATCTTCCCCTCCCATCTCCACAGACCCTGCCCAGAACCTCCTCCACCTCCCCTGGGCCTCTTCTCCTGGGCCACCGAGGCCTCCTTGGCCACCTCCTGCCCCAGTGTCCCCACGGCCACCATCTCCTTCCCACCATCCCCCAGAAAAACACCCTCCCTGGGCCACCTCTCCTGTTATTCCTTCCCCGGACAACAATCTTCTCTCTTGGACAACCTCCACAGGGACATCTCCCCAGATGATATCCTGCCCTAGGTCTCCTCCCTCCCTGGGCAGCCCCTTCCCTGGTTCTTCTCTGAGCTCTCTCCCCCAGGAGAACCTCCTCCCATGGATACCTATGTCTGGACCACCCCTCCCATCCCTGCTTTCCTGGACTTTGTCCCTTGGCCACCTCCTGCCTTGGACAACCTCTGCTGGACAATCTCCTCCTCTGGGCAACCTTCCCCAAGACCCTCCACCTTCTCTGGACCTCCTTCTCCTCTCAGCCACCTCCTGTACAGTTCTCCTACTCTGGGCAGCCTCCTCCTTCAGACAATCTCCCCATCTCCTCCCTCAGCCACCTCTCTGTGGTCCTTTCCCTGGCCACCTCACCTGACATCCCCCTCGTGTCCAGGCCCCTGTGCATGCCTAGAGCTGACCTATCCTGGGGTGCCCCCAGGACCCCCCACCTGCAGCCCTGAGGAGCAAGTGACAACCTCAGCACTGCAGCTTTTAAAACTCCCGAATCCAAGTTTTATTACTGTGTAGGAGAAGAGGAATCACTCACAATATATTGTTCCAAAAGAAATACATTCAACAGCATTTACAGTGGAATGACATTAAAATCCTCTGGGAGTGGAACAGACAGACCAGGAGATGGTGCTCTGGTTAAGTGCTGCTGCTAGATGACCTCTGGAGGACAGAGTCATTTTTAAAATCAGCCTAAAAACCAGAAGATTTGTTTTGGGGGGTGCTCCTCATGCTCCCCCCAGCTCCACTAAGCTGAGCAGGGTCTGTGATGGTGATTTCTAGGCAGATGCAGCAATGGGGGGTGGATCAGAGAGGACTTCCCAAGGCCCTAAAGCCCAGCAGGACTGTCAGAATTCCTGAGCTGTTCCCCCCTTGCTGTGAGAAAGCTGGGATCCTGCTTTGGGAACAGCCCAGGCAGGAGCTCCTCACCTCTCCAAGCTCTTGGCCAACACTTGCATTGACAAAGCCAACAGGGAAAATAAGGCATTTGGAAGAGCTCCATTTCTACTCCATTTTACAAAACCAACTCGAGTGGAACAACCTCCCCCTGGGCAGCTCTGGCTGCCACCCCAAACCAAGGTGAGTTAGTGCAGAGCCTCCTCTGCTCTCCCAGGGAGGGGACAGATCTCCATGCCCTGGGGCTGGGACACCCAGCAGCTCCCTGCAGGCTGCAACCAACCTCTAGGACTGAAGTTTGAATCATCAAGAGCTGCAGCAGCTTTACTGAGCTACAGGCAAACAGCTCGGAATGGTCTGGGAGGAGCCAACAGGTCAGACTGGAACACCCCGAGGGGTGGGAAGCAGCTGGGAGCACCTTCCTCCCAACCACAGGGGACACCAAGTGCTGCCCCTCAAACCCCAACCACTTTGTTTCTAGAAGGGGATGTCTTTCTAGCACCTCCTGAATGCAACCCCAGCCAGCTTGGGAGCAAGATGTTGCTTCTCTCCTCTGGGAATGACTCCATCACCACCACCCCTACCCCCTGTCTCTGCGACAAGCCCAGGGAGATCCTGCTTGTGCTACAAAAACTCCAGACACTTCTGTCTTCATTATTTTTCATCTATTGTGTACCATAGAAATTTAAGCAAAATAATTTTATATATATATTATATATATATATAAATTAGAAGCAAAAAAATAAGATGACAGGGTACATTGGAATCAGTGGGTGCTGCCACTCCAAGAGCCACTCACTACTGTTCCCATACAAGGTCTATATTCTGTACACGTGGGTTTGCTGTGAAGAGCAGGTCTGGAGGTGCTGGAAGAGAAGCCAGCCAGGAGAAGACAAATGGTTAAGGAACCTGATGGCATAAGTGTCCCATGTGCAGCCTGGGTATTCCAGTTCCCATTGCCTCCAAGTTCATTATTGCTAAATATCTTCTGATGTGGGTGGGAGGGTCTGGTGAGCGGTGGCCTCTGGCCCCAGGCAGCAGCCTGTGTGATATGATGAAGACTTGCAGAAGAAGACATCAAAGATGAGATCTGACAGGGCAAACACACGTGTCCAGGTCTCCCTGATGCTCTCTGGCTCAGCAGATCCCATCTCTGGGGTTACTCTGCTCCTCCCCTTGGGTGCTGGGGCTGGCGGTACTTGCCGGTGTGTCCAGTGGCCCAGCCCTGCTCCTTGCTGACCACGGGCAGGACTTGCTCTGCTCCTCTGGTGGGCCCAGGGCTGCAGCAAGGAACTGGCACCCAGGAGGGGTGAGTGGGGGGCTGCTCCAGCCCCGTGCTCAGGCTGAACCTGCTCCTGGGGGAAACCAGCCACGAGGGAGAAGCAGCAGAGCTGGGCTGCAGCTGCCCCCAGCTCAGCCTGTGACCCCTCGGGTCTGAGGACCAGACCTGTCTGATCCAGTAGGGAAGACACATGGATGGGAGAGCCAGGAGCAAGGCTGCATCCAGGGAGGCTCCATCCCAGCAGGACCAAGCTCCAGGCTCCTGCCAGCAGTGGGATGGAGGGGGAGACAGTTGGTATGTGGAGCCTGGAGCACTGCTGGTCTCCAAACCTCTTGGCTCTGCCCCTGCCAGGTGTTCTGACCTTGGCTGGGCCGTGTCCCCCTTCAGATGGGGTTGCAGGAAAACCAAACCAAACCTTGCTCAAATCACTCTCACAACACATCAGTCCTAGGCCTTGACTGGGCACAGCAGGCTGAGGGGATCCTGCTCTAACGCTTCTTTGGGAAAAAGAAAAAAAGAAGACTAAAAAAAAAAAGGAACAAGTTCACCAGCTGAAATATCCTAATTGGTGTTACTGGGATGACTGGGCACTGCAGGAACCACCAAGAGGCTCCAGGGTGAAGTGCCATGGCCCCTGGAGAGTTCTCTGAGCAGGACGCAGGGGTGTTCGTGTCCATCTTTGAAGGAACCTGAACCAGGAGCAGATCGGGTTGTTTGGGTTTTAAAAAAACAAGTCATTTCATAACGTCCTCACACAAATGGGGGGGAAAAAGAAAATGTGAAAGAATTAGAGCTGAGAGAAGCACACGGCATCCCCACAACACCCGCATCTTTGGAAGTTGACATCTCAGGTGGTAAAGCTGAGGTGCTGAGAGGTTCAGGCAGCAAATCCTGACAGCAAGAGAAATCCCAGGCTCGGGGCCTCGCTCCCCGCGGGAGGAGCCACCGTTTGGAGACAAAAAATAAACCAATGAAACCAAACCAAAACTGTTTGTTAGTGCGTAAAAAAATAGGTTTGGGATCCCTGTTCTGAGCTGCTTCCCGGGCTCCTGCAGGTGCTGCCTGGGTGGGTTTTGCACCCTCGGCTGCTGGGGTGTCCCCGCTTGTCCCTGGGGGGTCCCCCTGGTGCCAGGGGGGGTTCAGAAGATGTCGGGGCACGTGCTCCAGTCCTGCTTCTCCTTGGCCTCCCAGTAGCCGCCCTTGTAGACGCAGATGAGCTCCCCGGTCAGCGCGTCCACCCTGCGCTCGAACCACAGCGGGACGTAACCCTCGTAGTCCTTGCCTGTCCCGAGAGACACGGGGTGAGGGCGGCTCCTCCTGCAGCCCCCAACCCCCGCGGGGATCCCATCCCCACACAGGGGAGACAAGGGGTGGCC
>NW_009954411.1:122342-135216 GCF_000747805.2 Chaetura pelagica | reverse complement strand
CACAGCCCCCAGCACAACCCCCCAGCTCCTTCCATCTCCCCCCAGACCCACCCGCCCCTGGTGTGGGGGTCCCCCAGGGAGCCCTGCCCCCCTGCCCTCCACCCGGAGATGCCCACAAACTCTTGGAGAGAGTCAGTCCCACCGAGCACCCCCAGCACTCACGGAAGGGGGTACTTCTTCCACAGGACCTTTGGGGACAGCGTCTGGTAGACGGTTTTCTGCTTGCCCTCGGCGCCCGCGCTGCCGTGGCTGCTCTGCACGATCTTGGAACATTCCATCTTCTCGTCCCACGTGCCAGACATGACGTAGTGGGCTTTCCCATCAGCGTCACTCACCACCCCGCTCACCTGGCAGAAGGAGATGGCTCTGCAAGTGCCCAAAGGACAGGGAGAGGCATGGGGGGCAAACACCCTCCAGATGCTCCCACCGGAGCTGGACCAGCTCTGCCTCCATGGGGAACGTGGACCCATCCCGACCATGCAAGGGTCCCCAGCCCACCAAACCCCACCCAGGTCTCAGTGATGCAGCTCCAGCACATGGGGAGCTGAAACAGGGTCTCTGCTTGGACACAGCTGGTCCCCCCCAAGCCCTCCCCAGCAGAGGTGCCAGCACAGCAGCTCCCTGGCCCCACACTGGGGCTCATCCTGGCTGCAGTGCCAGGACCCCCAGGAGCCCAGCTGAGGGGTAGGACCTGGGTCTCCCCCCGTGCCAGGCTGCCAGAAGGAGCAGGGAGGTACCTGGATACCCACCTTTCGGGGGACATCTCTGGAGAAGTAGCTGTAGGGGGTAAATTTCAGCTGGCATTTATCTTTTGACTTATGGTTAACAATCTCTATTTCACCAGACTAGATGAAAGACACAGAACCACAGAGAGTGAGAGACTTGGCAAGGAGACAAATCAGGTGTTAGTCATAGGTACAAATCACCACCAGCCCCACAGCAGCATCACCACCCTGTCCCACAGAGCTGCTGGCCGTGGGAAGAGCCATTATGAGCTCCAGGAAGCCCATCCCTAGGGAAGCAGACCTTCCCATCATGGCACAAGTATGGTGGGGACACCAGGAAATGCCCTTCCACCCCCCATGCCCTTCCCTGGAGCCAGGCCAGGCTGAGCAGGACCCACCACCTGTAGCCACTGACCTGGTCAATCCAGAGCTTGCCCACAATGATGTTGTGAACAGTGGAGGTGACTTTCCTCCAGACGTAGTGATTGCCACTGGAGTGGAACTCGAGGTGGATGGCACCTGGGGAAGGAGGGATGCCCTGAGCTCAGACCCTGACACCTGGGCATTGTGCTCGTCCCCAGCGACCACCTGGCCCCTCCACTTGCACCTGCAGCTTCCAACCAGAGCTTCATCCCTCACCTTGCTGCACCCTCCATGGTCTGCTGCAGTAAGGGAGCTGCAGCACCTGCAGGGCCCCCTTCCCACCCCCCTAAAAGCACTGATTTAGAAGCAGGTCAGAATTGTGCTGCTTGGTTGAGACCAGCCAGGCACCAGCCCAGGGACAGGCAGAAGACCATGAACACCTTGCCTGGAGACAGCTCCTGGCATCTGGCTGCCAGGGAGAGGGCTGAGCCAGGCAGCCACCTGCTCACCTCTCAGTATCATGGAAGGAGAAATCAACTCATGAGCAAGTAGAACGTTCCCCAGGCCCATCCCTAGGGAGCACAGGTTCCCTTTGCAGCTGGTGGAATTCCCATTTCCAGGGCAGATGAGTTACTGTGGGACTGTCTGTGCTCAGGGGAAGGAATCTGGGCTCCTATGTTGCTCAGGGTGGAATCACTTGGGGTGAGCCCAGGGGACTGGCACGTTGCTGTCACCTCTTGTTATGCTTTGAGTGGGCCAGGCTCATTTTATGGTACCAATATAAGGACCTAGAGAGGGTATTTAGGGCTGTGAGAGATCCAGGGGGGTCAGGATTCCCCCCCCCATTTGCTGCCATACTCTGTAAGAGCCATAAGGGCCCTTTTTTCCCTGCTCCCTTCTTCCTTGCTGCTTCTGTGCTGGGAGGTCTTGGAGAGCTGCTCCTGCTTTTCCACCAGCTTGCCAAAATCCACATCCATTGGGTGCTGGCCGAGCCACGGACACCCATTCCAAGCAGGTCCTGCTGCAAAGGGACCCTCAGACCCCGACCTCTGGGACTGGGTTTGGCACATGCCTGTTTACACTGCACACACTGCTCCTCACCCTGTGTTCATGCCCCTTCCATGCTCCAACCTTTCAGTCTCTCTTCCTTATTCTCCTTTTACCTTCCCTTGGGAGGGTGGGGAGGGGTAACAGGGAGCACTTCTGCTCTGGTTTGTGGCTCACCCTGAGCACTAAACTGAGACACCTCTTGGGTGTTGCAGGAGCAGCACAGGAAGCAGAAGCCCCAACCCTCCCAGCACACGGCACCTACCCAGTGGCATGATGGAGAGGTATTTGCCCCTGAACTTGCTGGCGATGGTGATTTCCTGCCACAACGTCCACCCTCGCTTGGAGTAGACGTGATGGGCGGCTGCTGGGGGGTGGTGGCTCACCTGGGGGAGAGGAAAAACAGCCCATCAGGTCCCAGCCACCAGCACCAGAGCCTTGGCGAGCGCTCGGCCATCGCAGCGTGACCCCCAGCAGAGATGACCCCCCCAGCCTTGTCCTGAGCACTGAGGTGACAACTATGAGGTGGCCCAGCAGCATATGGAGATGCACTGAGCTCCTGCCAGGACTTTCTAAGGCTGATTGGGAAAGCACTATCCACAAAATCTTCTCTTGAAGATGTGAGATGATGCCGTCCTGTGAGCACAGGACAAGGTGCTGCTCTCCAGGGACCCTGGTTGAGAAACAGGGATGTGGTGACACCCAGCCCAGATTCCCAATAATCCCAGTGCAACAGTACCTCTGCTACCAGCAGTGGCTCCCACTGCTCTGCCTGGAAACCCCGTAGGGATATGGGTCCCCAAGTCACCTGAGACACAGGGACCTGCCCAGCCAAGACACCAGCTTTGCCCCTGGGCTGGAAAACCAGCAACACTTGCTCCATCGTGGGGATGACTTGGAAAAGGACAGTGCTCCCCACGCTGGAAAACTGCCCAGCACCGAGGTGGGAGCAGGACACTCCAGGTCGAGGAGATGGGAGGGTCTCTCCTAACCTACCCACCAGGCTCTGGCTCAGCATATGCTGCCCAGCACTGGGAAACCACCAACCCCTGGGTCCTGACAGCCACAGCTCCAGGTTCAGAGATGACCTGCCCCGATGTCTGCACCAGCTGAGCACCCCCAGCTGCAGGATTACACACATGAGCAGAGCACAAACCTCTCCATTAAATCCCACTGTCACTGGCAGGACAAAATCCTATTTGGATAACTGGATTTCAGGCACAGGATGGATTATCAACCTTTCACTCATCATGTTGGTGGGTTCAGAGGCATCTGCAGCATCCATGGGAAATTAGAGCAGTGGAACAGCATCCATCTGTCCATCCCATGCTGCCCATCCCAACCACAGCACCAGGACAAAAGGCTCTGCTGCCCAACATGCCCTTTGGGATGGCTCCAGGAGGGAGGTTTAGAGGCTCCCATTCACAGACCAAAGGCTCTGAGTTATGACAAACCTAACTCTGGATGAGCCTTGTGTGCTGTGCTGGTGAGGGATGGACATTGGGACCAGGCAGGAGGCTGCACCCAGGGACAGAGCACCCTGATGATGGTGGCACCATCTTCTGCTTCCTAACACTGGACAGAGCAGGGTGACAGCCCAGGGAGATGGGGCATCGGGGAGGTGTTGGAGAACAGAGACCTTAGTTCCTCCTGCTGTGCATGAAGCTGGCTGGGGAATTTGGCTGTGGGGCAGGACAGGGAATCACTGCCAGCTGGGGGTGAAGGTCTGATGAACCTGGGCTCTGCAATGTTCCCAGCAAAGAGCTGGGGGACTCCAGGCAGAGCTGGCAGGGCAGAGCAGGCACGTTTGGAGCTGCAGCTCATCACACTCAGGTCAGCAGCATCCTGGCTTGCTGCAGCCCAGGGCACGAGCTCCTGAGCCTGGCACAGACCAGACAGGCACCACTGGGGACAGTCAGTGGTGGCTGACATGGGACATGCAGCTTTGGATGGTGCAAAGGGACATGCAGAGACACAAATCCTGCAGATAATCTACTGAAGGACCTTTTCTTCTGTCATGAGCATGGGTTCACACTTCCAGCAGACCCCACCAAGCCTGTTCACCATCACTGCCCAGAGCAGTGCAGCCAAGATGGGATGTGACAGGAGCTGCTGTCCTGCCTTGGGCCAGAGCTTGGCAAGGGCTACCTGGGCTCAGGCCCCCACTGCCATGGAGGCATTTTGTCCACACCTGTGTGTCGTGTGAGGAGCTGATGGCAGAGCATGGCACCTGCCACACAGGCTGCTCCAAACTTTAGTACAAATGATCACAACCTGGGAGAAGGTGTTGATGAGGGACAGAGACAAGCAGAACCACCTCAGGGAGACACGGGCCCCCTCCCTGTGTGTTCTCAGTGTGCCCCATCCACACGTCTGACATGTGCTGAGTGTCACAGAGCCCAGAACTGCCTGCCTGGGTTAGCACCAAGATCCATTTCCCATGCAGTGTACCCCAAAAGTCCCACAGAGATCAGGGGCACAGTCTGCTGAACAGTCCTGCAGGTCCTGGACCTGCATCGGCCTCCATAGAGTGACAGAGATTTGTGATTTTCAGAGAATCACTGGCTGGTTTGGGTTGGAAGGGACCTTAAAGATCATCCAGTCCCACCCCCCTGCATGGGCAGGGACACCTCCCACCAGCCCAGGTTGCTCCAAGCCCCATCCAACCTGCCCTTCAATACTGCCAGGGATGGGGCAGCCACAGCTTCCCTGGGCAACCTGGGCCAGGCTCTCACCACCCTCACACCCAACAATTTCATCCTCATGTCCAACCTCAGTCTCCCCTCTGCCAGGTTTAATCCATCCCCCCTCATCCCATCCCTCCCTGCCCTTGTCCCAAGTCCCTCCCCAGCTTTCCTGGAGCCCCTTCAGGCACTGGAAGCTGCTCTAAGGTCTCCCTGGAGCCTTCTCTTCTCCAGGCTCAACACCCCAACTCTCCCAGCCTGTCTCCAGAGCAGAGCTGCTCCAGCCCTCCCATCAAGGCCTCTTCTAGCCTTGCTCCAACAGCTCCATGTCCTTCTTGTACATGTCCTTCTTGTCCTTCTTGTCCTTCCTGTCTTCACCCTAGAGCTAAACCCAGCCCTGCAGGGGGTCTCACCAGAGCAGAGGGGGAGGATTTTGCCTGACACTTCTCAACACTGGAGCCGTGAGGGTCGCTCTGCCCCCAGGATGGCACAGTCACCTCCTGGAGAGCAGGGAGCTCGCACCAATGTGATATCCTGCCTGCAAGAGTTGACAAATGGCTCCATTCCTCCCCCAGAATCCAGGGCAGACCAGCCAAGTGTGCTAAATATTTAGCAGTCAATTTTCATCACAGATAGCAATTCATTAAGTGCTCCAGGATTTTAATTAAGACCTGCTGTTGGCCCGACGTGTGCCAGACGTGCTCTGTGGCTCCAGCCTGGGGCCGTCAGAGCTTCTCAGGTTGCCCCCAAGCTCTGGAACTACACATTTTCAGTCCAACAATAAAGAAATGAGGTCCTGAGACACACTCCAGACCAAAGACACCAGGAGGAACCGGGGCAGGGCTTGTGGGCACCACTGACGTGGCTGGAAGGGAGGTTGGTGCTCATGTGTTGGGATGTGAGAGGAGCCCCGGGCAGGCTGCCAGGAGACCCAGCAAGGAACAGACACCTTCCTCCTCCCCTTCTTCCCCACCTCCTGCTCTGCAGTGCTGGCACAGCCACACTGTCCTCCTGCTGCTGAAAACTGGCTCAGGCTGCACCTGCTGCTGCCCCTGCCAACCCCACCAGCGACCTGCTGTGCCGGGAGGGAGGCTCGGCGCGAGGAGACGCTGGGTGTCCTTTGGAGAAGGGCTGGGCAGGAGCCCCTGGGCAGCCCCCAGCTCACCTGCTCACACAGGGAACGGAAACCAAGCTCCTCCAGCCGGTCCAGCTCGTAGGTCTCCCCCAGGAGGGGGTTGAAGGGCTTCGCGGTGCGATGGACGGTGGTGGAGTAGGAGGACACCGAGAAGGCGGCGACGAAGCACATCTGCTCCGTGGAGCTCTCGCACTTGACCGCTTTGTCCAGCAGCTCGTGGTACTCCAGGTCCTCCGTCAGCCTCTGCAGCATGGACAGGGGCTCGTTGAAGTTCACCTGGAGGGAAACAAGGATGGGTGGCAAAGCAGGAGGCACCGAGCGGGGCACCTGCCGTCCTGCCCCAGCACCGGCATCCCGCCCGTCTGGCTGCCCAGGCACCGGGGATGGGCTCCCCCAGTACCCAGGGCAGATGGAACCTGCACCCGGCTGAGGCCACAGCCCTGCACAGACGTTCTGGGCACGGGGCTGGATGTGCCAAGGCAGGCTGCCTGCACCTGCCTGCTCCTGCCTGAGCACTGCTCCCTGCCTGCTCCCGCCTCTGCAGCATCACACAGAAGTTAAATCAAAGCAAGCAACACATGCACATGCTCAGTCACGCTCCCTGAACTTGTACCACCAAAGCTTGATGGCTTTGAAGTCCCAGCTGAGAAGACGTGTGCTTGGGAGTGAGCAGCCCCGTGAGGAACCCAGATATTGTCCCAGGTGTCACTTCACTCTGGTGATGGAGCACCAGTGACCTCCACAATGAGCCTCAGCAGCAAGACCAACTCCCTCCTGCCTCCCCACCAGCACGAGCAAGGTGACACGAGGCAGGGATGTCCTTCTCCCTGGCCTGTCCTCTGTCCCCCCTTTCAGGAAACCCTGAAAAGCTCCATTTTGGGGTGTCCCTGCTCCTGAGACTGCAATGGCAGTACCCAAACTGCTCCTGCAGTGGTGGCAGCAATGCCTCAAGGGGCAGAGAGAGGGGACACTCTGTCCTGGGAGAGGCCAAATGGGTCATATTTGCACCCACCAATTTATTCACCCCCCTCTTTACTAGAGAACTTTGCCAGGTTGGACAGGCTGCCAACATCTCTGGGGAAAAAGCACATGATTGACTTTACTCCTGCTCATGGCAGGGGGGCTGGGACTAGAGGGTCTTTAAGGTCCAGCCTTAATGATTCTACGATTTAGCAGTATTTTGTATTGAGAAAAGAATTAAAATTAAAAAGTCACCAAAAGGAAGAGGGGTTTGCTTCAGAAGGCCTTCTGCCTCAAACCCACAGGAAACTCATCTCTTAGTTTCAGTTCAGAGCAAGGAAACCTACTTCAGAGGGAGCAGAGGGTTGAAGGGTGGAAGAGCCGTTTCCAGCAGCCGAGTTACACGTCTCACGCCACGGGAAACAAACCCCAGATCATTCCACTCTGGGATTTAAGCAGCAGGGATCTTACAGCACGTGAGGAGGAGCAAGCTGTGCAGCCAGGGCAGCATCACAGCACATGTTTTTGGAGAGCTGTAGATGCCATGAGAGCAGCAGCTCCAGCCTCTCCCACCGGCACCGCTCGGGCCGCGGCAAAAACCCTCCCACTGGGGAAGGTGGTTGTGCCCAAAATGCAAAACCTCTAAAGCTGTTTTCTTCCTTTTCAGTGCTTCAGGTTTGTTTGTTCAGGGGAAAAGGTAGGAGTGGTTTCTCAGTCCATCACATGCCCTGGGAAGGGGATGAGGTCTGAGAAATGCTTTTCCATTTGCTGGGAATCGGGTGTAAGGCGTGGAAGGAGAAACCCCCATCGCTCGGTTCACACCACGGGTCCACCAGTGGTTTGTGCTATAAAATCACCACGTTTCCAACAGCCTCTCAAGCTGCCCTGCTTCCTCCTCCTCACCTCCAGCTACCACAATGTCAGCCCAGAAGCCCTTGTTCAGCAGCTCCACCTCGAGACACGGAGCCACCAGCTCCCCCTGCGCTCCGAGCACGTTGATTACAGAGAAAACTTCACTGGCTGTGGAAAGGAGATGGAATTGCCTCCTGTGGCTGCTTGTCCTTGGGGTGGATCACCCAAGAGATTCTAGGGCTGAATCTCCTTGCCCTGAATACAAGAAGGTCACGGGCCTGTTGGAGAAGGTCCAGAGAAGGGCCACAAAAATGATCTGAGGGCTGGAGCAGCTCTGCTCTGGAGCCAGGCTGGGAGAGTTGGGGTGTTGAGCCTGGAGAAGAGAAGGCTCCAGGGAGACCTTAGAGCAGCTTCCAGTGCCTGAAGGGGCTCCAGGGAAGCTGGGGAGGGATTCTGGACAAGGGCAGGGAGTGATACAAGATGCAATGATCCTAAACCACAGCAGGGTCAATTTAGATTAGAGATTAGGAAGAAGTTCTTTACAATGAGGGTGGTGAGACATTGGCCCAGGTTGCCCAGAGAGATGGCCCTTGGAAACATTTAAGGTCAAGCTTGATGGGGCTCTGAGTAACTTGATCTAGCTAAAGATGTCTCTGCTGACTGCAGGGGGTTGGACTAGATGGCCTTGAAAGGTCCTTTCAACCCCCACACATTCTGTATCTCCATGAGCTTGTGGCATGTGAAGCATCTCCCTGCCTCCACATCTGCACAGACCCCAGCAGAGAGGAGCTGCCAGTGAGCAGCCAACGCTGGGCTGGGTCCTTCATTCCAGCCCGTGGCCCTGTTGGACAGTTCAGAGACAGCAGCTCTGGGAAACCAGATCTGCAGGCCCTGGGGAGGGATGAGCAGCCCCGGGGCTGCTGTGCCAGCAGAACATACTGCTCTCTGCTTTGGACTGAGCTTTAGCAGCTCCTGGACTGATGTGACTGATAGGGAAGGTATAAATTTCCACTCTCCAGGCACCAGCAGCTGCTGGTATTTCACACCCTGAGCTCATTTCTGAATCCATCAGGCCTTTATCAGATGTTGATGGTGCTGCAGAAATGCCAGTGGGCAGCGCTGGGCTGTGCAGCTCGGCTGGGAACTGCACCAGGAAGAGACAAGCTCGTCTCTTACTCAGAGAGATGAAACAGCATCCGAGCCCTGTCACAGGCTCCTTCCCCCTTTCCCAGCAGAGAAAAGCCCCTGGCCAACCCAGGTGGCCCAAAGGACCATGGCATCCTGGCTTGTGCCAGGAATGGTGTGGGCAGCAGGAGCAGGGAGGGGATTCTCCCCGTGCTCAGCACTGGGGAGGTCTCAGCTCCAGTCCTGGGGCAGCTCTGGGCCCCTCACTGCAAGAAGGAGCTGGAGGTGCTGGGGCAGGTCCAGGGGAGACAACGGGGCTGGGGAAGGGACTGGAGGGAAAGTCTGACAGGGATGGGCTGAGGGAGCTGGGGGTGTACAGCCTGGAGAAGAGGAGACTCAGGGGGGACCTTCTCACTCTCTACAACCACCTGAGGGGAGGTTGGGGTCAGGTGGGGTCTGGGCTCTTCTCCCAGGCAACCAGTGACAGGACAAGAGGGCCTGGCCTGAAGCTGCTCCAGGGGAGGTTTATGTTGGACATCAGGAAGCACTTCCTCATGGAGAGACATTAGATGGACTGCCCAGGGCAGTGTTGGAGGCGCCATCCCTGGAGGTGCTCAAGGAAAGGCAGTAGGTGGCACTTAGTGCCATGGTCTGGAGATGTGGGGGTGTTGGTCATAGATGGACTTGATGGTCCTGAAGGTCTCTTCCAGCCTTGGTGATTCTGTGATACAGCTGCAGGGCTGTGGTTCATGCTTTTTGCTGGGCTCCTTCCACCCCAGCCCGTGCCACAATGATCCCCCAGCTGCTTTACACCTCTCCCAAGCCAGGGCCTCATGGGCTGACACCCAGTCCCATCCATGCCACGTACTGGGACTGGATGATCTTCATGGTCCCTCCAACCCAAAGCAGCCAGGGATTCTGTGACACTCAGGGTTCCTGGGGTGAAACACAGCCCTGCCAGGGCCAGTGGGGCTGCCCTCCAAGCCCCGTGTCCCCAGGATGCACACTCAGGAAGGTGTGATCAGCAACAAGGTCTCCTCTTCTTCTAGCCCCTGGGTGAGAAAGCTGAATCCTCAGGGATTCAGGGTGTCCTGCCTCTCTCTTTGCCTCAGCACCAGCTGGATTTGCAGAGGACCCTTGGGGAATGTCCCCTCTACCCCAGCTAGCCCCCCAGCCCCCTTGTCTCAGCCCCCCAGCCTCCCTGGCTCAGCCCCCCACCCCACCTGGCTCTCTACAGGATGGTTTGAGGGGCAAACAAACTGCAGGGAAAAATGTAGGGCCTGGAGTCAGCAGAGGACACAGCAGTGCTGCAGAGCAGGGCTGGAGAGAAGCATGAGGTGGTTTCAGAGGGCTCTGCCAGCCCAAAAACCAGACCCTCAGGATAGGGCTGGTAGCTGGTGACATGCTCCTGACCCAATGTGCTCCCACAGCACAGGGCAGGACCACCTGGAGCTGTAATCCCACCCTCTGCACAGCCAAGAACTGGTCCCAAACTAAACCCACAGCACCAGCAGCACCCTCTCCACCAGCCCTTGGTGCCCAGGACATGGTGACTTACAGGCATGGGGATCTTAGAGAGCTCTTTTCCAATGCAGTTCTTCATGATGCTCCAGAGGTTAAGGCTGTAGTTGGGTTTGTCTGGGATGCGTGTCCGTCTCCTTTTCTTTGGCAGGAGATCTTTGCAAGTGGACTCATTGTAGCTACTTTGATTTGAGCTTTCAAAGACCTGCAAAAGCAACAGAAGAAATGTAGGTCTAAACCAGACTTGTCCAGCATGACCCAACCAGACCCAGCAGCTCCCAGGAGACACAGGGGAAGGAAGGGTGCTGGTGCCCCCCAGCAATGTCCTGCTTCCCCTGGGAGGGTGTTCAGGTGCTGCTGCAGGACTGACAACATCTGCTCCCCCCTGTGCCTCATAGGTTGACCAATTGCTCTATCCTGGAGGCAGGAGTCCCTCCAACAACCTCCTTGCTCCTCTCCCCTGGTTCCATCCCAGCAGGACTGTCCCTCCAACTCACACTGTCCTCCAGGTTCCAGTCCTCGGGGTGGCCCTCGCTGGCCCCGCTCAGGTTACTGCCCGAACGCCTGCGGGGGAGAAAGTACCAACTGGGAAACACAGACAAGGGAAGAGGAGAGAAGGGCCAGGGTGGGTGCAGCAGAGCCACCAGCACCCAGAGCATCTCCCTGCACCACCCCAGGGTCCTGCCAGGAAGGCAACAGGGTGACAGAGGCTGGGCTGCTGTTGGGAGGGGACACTCAGCACGGGGTGTCACAGCCTGGGGGATGAGAGCCTCTGAGTTTGTGTGACCATGGGGCAGATCACAGGTGCCTCCAGCCCAAAAAGACACCCAGGGAGTTGTAAGGGCAGACAAGGTACTCCAAGCTCCTGCCCAGGCTCCCCTCGGGTTCCCACACCAGGTGCTGGGGCAAAGAGCTCAGCTTTACCTGGCTTGTATCAGCACTAGTGTGATCAGCAGGACCAGGGCAGGGATTGTCCCTTATGCTGGGCACTGCTGAGGCCACACCTCAAATCCTGAGGGAGGTTCTGGGCTCCTCACAACAAGAACATGGAAGGGCTGGAGCATGTCCAGGGAAGGGCAGCAGAGCAGGGGAAGGAGCTGAAGCACAAGTGTGAGCAGGAGCAGCTGAGGGAGCTGGGGGTGCAGCCTGGAGACCAGGAGGTGAGGGGAGACCTGCTGGCTCTGCAGCTGCCTGAGAGGGGGTTGGAGCCAGGGGGGTTGGTCTCTGCTCCCCAGGAACAAGTAAGAACAAGAACAAGTTGGAGAGGAGGAAACTGCCTCAAGTTATGCCAGGGGAGGTTTAGATTGGATCTTGGGAATAATTTCTTCATGGAAAGGGTTGTCAGGCTGCCCAGGGCAGGGGTGGAATCATCATCCACGAAGGGATTTCAAAGCCCTGTAGATGTGGTGCTGAGGGACATGGGGCAGTGGTGGCCTTGGCAGGACTGGGTTAGTGGTTGGATCGGCTAATCTCAACGGTCTTTTCCAACCAAAACAATTCTATGATTCTACCACAGCACAGACTTGATGTCTGCAGGAGCAGGCAGAGCAGGGTCAGTCTGTGTGCTGGGGCCGTGGGGCAGAGCAGCCCCATGGGAGGGGACAGCACCATGCCAGGCAGACCCTCCCTCCCCTGCTCTTCCCCTGCTCACAACAGGTTTTGGCACCTTGCAAGGTGTGGCCCTGGGGAGGGGGCTCCTACCTGTGGTGCTTGGGGTCTGCAGTTACAGTGATAAAAGCTGGTGCATCCTCCATGGCATCGAAATACTCCGTCTCTTCATCTTCATCACTGGCCTCTCCCTTGGCAGACTGCACACCCCCTGTGGGCACAAAGGCTGTCAGATGCTGGGGTGCTGCTGGGCCCCTCTCTGAGCCCCAGGCTGTCCCCAGAGCCCACCCTCCTCCTGCTGTGTCCCCTCCAGCACTGGCTGCCTTTGCAGTTTGTCCCCTGCTCTCCAGCCCACTCCATGACAAGAGGATGCTGAACCACTTTCCAGCTCCTAAAGGAAGTGCCCGAGCAGCACGTGCCCTGCTCCCCAGCCCGGGCACCCAAGGCTTCCCTGATGTGCTGGGGACCTCCTCCAAAAAAGCCACCAGGCTGCTTGAGCCAGACACACTCGGGACTCTTAACGCCCAGCACTGCCCCATCTGCTGGGAGCCCCGCTCTGGATTCTGGCACAAAAGACCAATCAAGTTCCAGGTGATGCTAAAAAGAGACTTCCCAGCTTGCAGGTCTACCAGCTCTGCACTTGCAAACATCCCTCTCCTCTGCTAGGAGAGATGACTAAGAAACCAGGAACAGAGAATCACAGTGATGTCTGAGACCCACCACAGCTCCTCAGCTCCTGCTCCTCCCCAGGCACAGCCTCACTGCCCTGTCCCCAAGGGGCATCCCATGGGCACTGAGCTGCCAAGGCCACCTGCAGAGACCAGGACAGCCACCATGCAGCTCAGCAGCTCACA